>NC_136512.1:84659482-84664482 GCF_053919585.1 Euprymna scolopes | reverse complement strand
TGCAAACCAATAAAAATATTTACTAATATTTTTCCTCTGAGGAGATGAATAAGCATCGAAAACTCATGGGTTAAGGAATTAGATTTATTAAATTGTATTCTTTGTTTGCGAACCATAAAACATTTCTATATTTGAAGATTAACTTTTTAAAATCATAAAATTTAAATACCTATATTTTGACATGTGTGTGTGTGTGTGTGTGTGTGTGTGTGTGTGTGTGTGTGTGTGTGTGTGTGTGTGTGTAAACTTTGTCTTGCCTATCATGATCCCTATTAACAATTGAAGAAATCAACCACATTAAATCATTTTTCCTCTTCAACAAATCGCCAGAATAAATTCCAGGGGAGATAACTCTCTACGGAGTTGCCTCCCGTGATTAGTATCATGCTGAAACATTTAATATCAAATATCACGATATATATGTGCTGCTGAGTGAGTGACCCCGCAAACAATACCATCCATGAAATCACTAATAAAAATAATAAGCATTTTCACAATCTAATCGTATTTTGTGAAAATAAACCTTAGCCCATCATGCCTGACTTCAACGAGTAATGAAGTCCGAAATAGATTTTTTAAAGATCCGCTTTAATAGACGATTGTTCTATTGCATTTTTTTTTTTTTTTTTTTTTTTTGATAGGTACAATGAATAGCCGATCGCCAAAATGAATAAACATTTTGACCCTTCCTTCAACTTAAAAATTCACCAAATCTCTGGAAATTAACCAATTTTAATGAAATTTTTACTATTTATTAAAAAACGATCACAGCAATGCAATGCATATAGTAAAGCCTCTTTGTTTCAATCTTAGCGAAAATGTTAGTATACGGGCAAAATAAATGCTGACGCTCAAAATGTATAAACATTTTGACCCCTCCCTTTACTTAAAAATTCACTAAAAATCAGGAAATTAACCAATTTTAATATTTATATTAATTATATTATTATAACATTTTCAGTATTTATCAAATAATGATCGCGGAATATAATGAACTAATAATTTTTATTTACATCTCAGTGGAAATGTATTATTTTGTTTAAACAAAAAATACCTTTACAAAAGTTTTGTATGATGCTGAACTCAAATTTAAATATGTTAAGGTCTTGGGGACTCTGGGGGCTAAATAGTGGGGGAGGCAAATGATGGACAGTCATTTTTTTTTTGTTTTTGCATGGTACAGAACTCAAATTTGCATATGTTAAAGCCTAAAACTACACTGTTTGTTCATTTTCACTAGGATTTGACGTTCCCTGAGGACTTTGGGGGCTAAATGAGGGGGAGGGGCAAATACTGAAAGTCATTTTTTTTAATGCCTTGTTCACTGTGCATTCACAGGGGACCATACATGTTTCACTTGTTCTCAGGTGAAAGTACATCTTCTCTCCTCATATTAAGAATGTTTTTCTAAATAATAACGTTATTATTTCAGCACGGTCCAATAAGTGCACCAGTACCATGAAATAATATAAATCTAAAGAAAAATTAATGTCACGAATTCTAGATTTTATCATTTTGGCCGACTGTTTGTGTGTTCTTTAGTTGTATATTTAACTTCTTTATGGTGGAATTGGTTCGGCTTTTCTGTAGAACGTAAATAATGACATGTCCCATTAATCAAATTCATGTATTCAGTCCAAACGGAGTAGATTCGTGATATTTCTTAGCACATCAATTTTTAACGGTTTAGTTTTTTTCTGATAGTGTAATGTTGGTTAAAAATTATCCTTCGAAGCTAATTTTTGTGTGATGTTCAAAATGTGGGCCTATTTAAATTTTTTTTCATGTATTTAAATTTAATATCGAAAGTTTCTGTCAAACGCCCCATGGTTTTATTCCTAATTTTATTACTGCAATGGGAACTTTTGTGTCCTATATTTTTTTACATACCAGATGCGTAAATGCATGACCGAGGATTAAGAAGATTTGCCCCAGGAAGAAGTAGAGGCTATTGAAACCGTCTACGACACATTTTTTTACTCATGTTCACTCATAACAAGGCGCATCATCACTTGGACGTAAGAGGCTAATATTTGGGACCATGCCTAGTACTGATGGGACGATTCCAATATTCTTTCCGATTCCGATACAATTACTGATTCCGTATTAAATTCCCGATTCGGATACAATTACCAATTCCGATTCTTTATAAATCACTAAATATTTAACTATGGAGTTTTTATTGTTCCTGAATACCATAAAAAACACATGTTGAATTTGCAGATATTTTCTGAAATGTAAAAGTACACTTTTGTGTGTGTGTGTGTGTGTGTGTGTGTGTGTGTGTGTGTGTGTGTGTGTGTGTGTGTGTGTGAGGTGGTCTATTGATTTTATTTTAACTGGTAGTTTAAAATCAATAAATATTTACTACAAGCAGTGGAAGTCAAATAAAAATACAATTAAAAGAATCGTTTTTTTTGGCACCAGAAAATAGGCGCACAATTCCAGTACGGATTCCGAGGCACCAAAAAGTCCGATTTTTTCGATTCTCGATTCCAATTCCAATCAATAAAACCGTGGTGAGACGACAACAACTATGGAAGGCAGTAATTACTGTGGATGCAGTTGGAAGATTCCACATTCCTATCCCGTCGCAGTTAAAAGCCTGACAAAGACCAGACGATAAATTGGCCGAAACGTCGTGAAACAGCAACAACTAGAAGATGAGAATATTCATCCACAAATAAAACTGATTAATCCATCCTCATTTCAAAAGTTTAGAAACATGAAAATGACTTTATTCACTTCTGTCACAACAAGAGAATACACACCACAACAAGAGAATACACGCCACAACAACAGAATACACACCACAACAACAGAATACAAACTACAATAACAGAATACACACCACAACAACAGAATACACACCACAACAACAGAATACAAACTACAACAACAGAATGCACACCACAACAACAGAATACAAACTACAACAACAGAATACAAACTACAACAACAGAATGCACACCACAACAACAGAATACAAACTACAACAACAGAATACACACCACAACAACAGAATACATACTACAACAACAGAATACACACCACCACAGAATACAATATAAATGTATCATAGGGTTGTCCTTTAGAATTTGTAATCCCACCCACCTTTATGATGAAGAAACCTACATCGAGAATACATACACATCCTTAAAATACCTTTACTTTTCAAGTGCAACGTTTTTAATATTCAACAAATAAACTGACATGCGTACACACGCAAGAGTTCAAATCACCTAATGTCTGGATGCATTATCTTTTCTACGGATGACCATTATACAGCATGCTTTAACAGTGGATGCTGATACCGCCATTGGCAAATCTGTGAGGAGGTGCAACTCGAAACATCTGAAAACATAACTTGTATCTTCCAGGTATACCTGTACTTAACTGTACTCCAAATCAAATGTCCTCTTGTATCTATATTGATCATATATCTCATCTTTCAGTCGTATTAAATACTCAGTCTGGCCACCAAATTTTCATTCCTGATATTAAGTAGATCATATTTTAACATGTTATTCTATTCCTGAACTTACAAAACTATATCTAACCTTGCATAAACTCATCTCTCTCAAACCAATGTTTTGTCCTTTAAATATGAACCTTCACAGGAAACGGGACAGTGACAATGTTCTACGACAAAGACACACAGGCAGGCAGATACATCAAAGTGCAGACCATAAAACAAGATACTGTCATCTGAAACAAATTTAAAATGTCATTGCCCCGGACGATTATAGCATTACTAAAACTGATCGTGAAAAAAAAAGTAAACAATGACATATCAGGACCTTTTCTTTATTCACATAACAAGGGTCGGAAACCACTCGAGGATAAGTGTTAATGTGTGTATTGTAGTCCTTGGGAGAGTAGCGTAGTAATCGCTTTTGGTGGAAATTTAGTATTCTTAGATCACTTACAAGGACAGTTCAATAAGAACTTGTTTACATTGGATTTGAAGACAATGATATAATAGTCAGCAGGAAAGCAGACCAGCGGAACAGAGTTCCACAGACGGGCAGTTCTAGAAAAAAATCTTTTTTCATAAAATCCACGTTTGGGTTTAGGCACTGATAGATAGTGGGATAATTTATTGATAGTAATTATGGCGAGAGTGTTTTTTTGTGAAAGATTGATGAGGAGGACCATAGATTAGAGCTCAGTTGAACACTTGCCACATGAAAAATGACATAAAAATGACATCGTTCCCGAAAGAGATGTTTATTATACCGGTTGTGGTAGGAGCATTCTATATACTGAAAATAAAACATTTTAAAAATTACTTACACGCAGTCACTAGAAGATTGAGCAATAGAAGATCTTATAGAAACAGCATCTATTCTTAAAAGAATGCTCGGATATAAAAATAGTACGTGGCAGAATCAAATTTTAGCCTCCAAAGGTTGACTCTTGAATATCTCTAAATTAACTGAAGTAAAAAAAAAAAATGAACGTAAAGATTTCACAAGGACGAGTGTTTGAATTTTCGTACAAAATTAGTACATATGCCTATAAACGTCTGCCTAAAACTTTCTGCTATGGTTTCAAATTATCTGAAATGACAGCAAGGGGAGACTTGATTCCAAATATATCTCATATGTTATATTTCCCCTCTTTGGTTTTCATACATAAAGTAAATTTCGCAGTATAAAGATCATTTGATAAAGCTTCTTTCTTAGAACTGCAAATCCGTGGGATTGTCTTCCGTTTTCCTGCTTCCCAGCTGACTACAATATGGTTGTCTTCAAGTCCAACGTAAACAAGTTCTTGATGAGTCGTTCCACTTAAGTTAACAAATTTACTGAATTTCCATTACTACCGAATACTATATTGTTTAATTGATTACTGTACATTCTTAACCCTTATCCTCGAGTGGTCTCTGGGTCTTGATAAGTGGTTATGCCTATGTAAAAGAAAAGATATTCATAATTGTACCCTATTTCGAAAAGAGGGGCGATATAACATGAGAAATATTTGGAATCAAGTCTCCT
>NC_136512.1:84626982-84654482 GCF_053919585.1 Euprymna scolopes | reverse complement strand
AAACTACTCTGTCAAGTTTTGGTCTACAGACTTGAAAGTTTATATATAGGGTATTTGATCCCGTGGAGCAAATTCGATTTAGCTTTTAGACACTAAATATGACTGTTAAGGGTTCAAATTTGAAATACTGGAATTTGGCAGGCGTAAGTCGATTTAATGTATATCATCTACGCATGCGCAAATATACATTTATCAGTTTAACAACATTAATTTTTAAAGTTTTAATATTCAACTGTCTTTAGGTCATATGATAGCAGATACTGCTGGAGAGATAAAGGTTTTAGTTTTGATTCTGGCTGATGACACCAGTCATTTTATTTTTTAAACTTTTGAAATCACTGCTTTATATTGGGTACACTATAATAATCAATAGTGTATTAGCTATATAATAATGCTATGAAATCAGCATAAATTATAATATCATATTTAAGTGTATCTTATGATCGAACAATGCCGGGTGCTGCTAGTGTCTGTACAAAATTATATATATATATGTATATATATATATATATATATATATCCACATACAGTACTGTTTCGTTGTATCAAAACACGTCAGTGTGACCAGATTAGCACCCTTCCCTAGCTGTAGATTGAACCTACGACGATTGCGTTGATAATAGGCAGTTCTAGTCAATGGACCATGGATCAGTGTTCATGAACATCTCATCAAATGTTTATTAAATAAACATTCGCCCATCGCTTTTACAATGCCCAAGCTGCTAATTTATTTACAAACAAGCAAACAGCGAGCCTCTAGTATTGGAACGATCAATCAGAATTAAAATCGAGAATTGGAAAAACTGGAATTTTTTTTTGGGGGGGGGGTATCGGAATCGGTATCAGAATCGGAAAAAATTGTGCTTATTTTCCGATCCTAAAAACGATTCTTTTAATAGTCTTTTTTTTTTTTATTTGATTTTGTTTAAAGTACATCTAACAATGCTGCATAAATGATAATTTTTTTTAGATTGATTTAAAATTTATAGATCATTCCCACAGAAGTGTGTTTTGGCGTGTGATACAATATCTGCACATTTAACATGTATTCTTATGGTAATCAGGGGAAAAAGTTAGCGATTTATAAAGAACCGGAATCAAAATCGGTAACTGCATCGGAATTGAGAATTTAGTACAAAATTGGTAATTGTAATGGAACCGAGGAAATTATTACTCTCGTCCCATAATATATATATATATATATATATATATATATATATATATATATATATATATATATATATATATATATATAGCTTTAAGTAAAAGGAAAAGAGAAAGAGAAATTCCACAAAAGGAGACTTATCCGTATAATGCCAAGCTCAACAGTAATTATTGGAGCTTATACAATAGGACAACAAGAGTATGAAATGAAGACACAAAACTATATATAGGTAGATATAGAATGGATCATTTATTGAATAATGGAATGCAGGTAAAATTTGGGGGATAGAGGGATTTCGAAGCCTAATGCTTCTCATCATATATATATATATATATATATATATATATATATATATAGAGAGAGAGAGAGAGAGAGAGAGAGAATGGGAGAGAGAGAGAGAGAGAGAGAGAGAAAGAGAGAGAAAATGCATGTGTGTGCGTGTGTATGTCTGTGTGTGTGTGTGTGTGTCAATTTTTAAAAATTCGGTATGAATTATCTACCTTTGGAGAATCAGGAGGTAGTCCCACTTAGATCTTTATAATCGTCCTATATTTTGAGACATAAATAAGATGAGAATTATGGAGTGATGGACTGATGAAAATCGGAAAACAAAACAAAAATAAAAAACGAATTTATATGTTTATCAGAATTTTGTCTTTATTTCAAGACTTCCTCGAAATGATTGCTTTGAAGAAAACATACTTGTTGCGTTTGTAATGTGAACTAGGTGTTTTGTTCTATTTCCAAACGACAAAAAATAGCCGTTAGTATTCAAAATGTCTATAGCTTGGAATGAGTGTATTTTTTTTTAATCAGCATATAATAACTGTTTGAATTTCAAAAGATATGATGCTATTTCTGTTCTTTTAGAATTCAAGATTCTCGGGTTTGCCGAGGGTATTGTCCTCGAAGGGGTACTAGTGCTCAGAATTCGTCAGAGCACTAGTACCCCTTCGAGCACTTGCCATTGAAATACTTGTAAAATAGGCACAAGGATTCCACGTTTCGGTGATGCGACAGAGGTTGGAGTTTAGTTGATAGTTAAGGACTTAACGGGTTAGCGAATCTTTCCTGAACCCCTTCCAGGAGCAAGAGACTTGTGGCAGATGTGCCACCCCAGATGTGGCAACAATACTCCATGCATGGGTGAACCGTGGCCTTGTAGAGATACAAGATACTCTCGAGTGTGAGTAGAGTTTTAGCACGGTGGAGAGAGCCCACCTTCCTCGCAGCAGCCCTGGCAATTGCCTCAATATATTATTTCCAATTCATGTTGTCTGTGAATATTGATATGTATATGAAATGAATGTTTCTTTTTTATTTATTTGTTGATCTTGTAGTTTTATTTTCGGTATTATTTTTTACATTAAACTTATCTTATCTCTTCTCTATATAAATAAAATGAACTCATTTTTTCACGTCGGATTTTGACCTTAATAGGATTAAAAATCAAGATATTTCATGCAAATATAATATGCACAAACGGCAGAACAATATCTGAGGTGTGTTATAGGCTTATTATTTCTCAAATTCCTCGATAATCTTAGATTTCTATACTTTTTCTGCTGAGAAGTCACGGCCAAAATCGGTTAAGATCAATGGAAGTGGTAAAATATTTTCTCTCTAATAAATTCCTCCTCCCCCTGCCACCACTTAACACCGTTTGGGGATCGTTCACAAGGAACAGTTGAGAAGAGAACACCGGTTTGGCTTCGTAGTTCTTTCATGTGAAGTTATTTAAAATCACTAAACTAAGCTGCAGTGCTCTGTGGCGTAGTGGTTAGCGTGCTGGACAATTCACATTATATTTTCACGTTCGCGCCGACCTACCGTAGTCGTTTTTTTTTTTTTTCCTAAACAACTGGAATGGACTTTTCTTGGTGGCCGAACTGTTAACGTTGCAGATGGTTTTTTTTTTTTTTTTTCACACTTTATTTTCCTACTTTTACTCATGACTCCGGGTTTGATCCTTCCTACTTACCTACCATATCATTTTTTAAAACTCCCCCCCCCGTCCCGGAAACAAACACTCGGGCAACGCCGGGTATCCCCGCTAGTTTGAATATAAATTTACTGATTGAAGGAGATAGGGAGTGTCTTTAATAAGTTTCCAAACTTTTTTTCGTATAAACACTTTTATTAGTCCCCCATTCGAAGTAATCTCCTCTGGATGCAATACATTTGTTGTACCATTCCAACAACTTCTGGAAGGCCCCATGGAAGTCCTCAAGTGTGAGTGTGTCAATGACCCTCGTCACAGACTCTTTCATCTCCTCAGTTGTCCCATAACGACAGCCTCTAAGGTTTTCCTTGAGCTTAGGAAAAAAACAAAAGTCACAGTCGGGAAGTGTAAGGAACTGTCTTGATGTAATCTTAGTTAAATAGTTTGTGACAAGGACGGAGCACTTTCGGAACAAACTTTGCACAAATCGTCCGCATCTTCAATTCTTCACGAATAATTGTGTGTACAGTTCCCACACTGACATCAAACTGTGCAATTATTATTTTTATAGACACACAGCAGTCTTTATCAATGAAATTCTTTATTTTGCCAATCAACTCTGCTGTTCTAACTTCCTCATCTCTTCCGCACTTCTCATCATCACTCACAGACTCCCTGCTTTCCTTGAATTTTTTATGCCACTCAAAAACTGATGCTCGATTCATACAAGATTGTCCAAAAGCAGTCTGAAGCATTCCATACGTCTTTGTGACATTGTTTTTCTAAGTTTAAAACATAATTTTATTATATATTATTTTAATTGGAATTTATTATTAAGATGAGTATTATTTATTAATGTATCTTTTATTGCGGACTATTATTCTCATCTTTTTTTTTAGTTGTTTAGTTTTAGTTGACGAAGGCCAAAGGAATAGTTGGCCGAAACGTTGTGAAACAACAACAACAACAAAAAATAAATAAATAAAATAAAATAAAATAAAAAATAAGGATAATAGTCCGCAATGAAAATACATTAATAATTTTATTGCATCTCATTCTTCTGAAATATCCTCATGTCCAGATTGTATTTTGGAAATTCATCAGCTGTGATAATCAGGCTTTCGTAGCGCGTATTCCAATTCCTGCTGTACCTGTTCATCTGAATCTGAAATCATAAAAAATGGTCAGTCATCCTATAAGATGTATAGCTGAATTTTAAAGAGTTTAAAAAAAAAAAAAATTAAACGCCTGTACAAATAGTCTGCAAACTTATCGAAAGCACCTTGTAAATTGTAGAGGCCATTACGCTGTTTAACTGCGTTTGATTTAAGGGCTGATTTAAGAAGTGCTTACCGAGATTTATTTAAAACTAGCGGGGGTACCCGGCAATGCCCGGGTGTTTAGAGGTGTGTGTGCTCGGGCGGTGTGTGTGTGTGTGGGGGGTAATCAAAACATAATAATAAGCGAAGTAAAAACTTAAAATAATCGAAAAAAAAACAAAACTAACGTCAGGCAAACGGGGGTGGGGGTGGGGGTAATCAAAACATAAGAATAAGCGAAGTAAATATTTAAAATATTAAATAAAAATTAAATGTAAAAATCGGAAAAACAAAAACAAAAGAGAAAACAGAAAAACGAACGTTAAAACTTATTTAAAAAATCTGAAAAATAAAAACAAAAAAAAAACAAAAAAAAAAAACTAAACTAAAAAAACAAAAAAGAAAACAGAATAACGAACGTTAAAACTACTTTAAAAAATCTGAAAAATAAAGCGGGGTGTACCCGGGCTGTGGTGGGGGGGCAATCAAAACATAAGAATAAGCGAAGTAAATATTTTTAAATATTAAATGAAAATTAAATATTATATATAAAAAAAGTTAAAACTTAAAAAAATTGAAAAAAAAACACAAAAAAACTAACGTAAAGCAAACGATATTAAATCTAAAAATCTGAAAAACAAAAACAAAAGAGAAAACAGAAAAACGAACGTTAAAACTTATTTAAAAAATCTGAAAAATAAAAACAAAAAAAAAACAAAAAAAAAAAACTAAACTAAAAAAACAAAAAAGAAAACAGAATAACGAACGTTAAAACTACTTTAAAAAATCTGAAAAATAAAGCGGGGTGTACCCGGGCTGTGGTGGGGGGGGCAATCAAAACATAAGAATAAGCGAAGTAAATATTTTTAAATATTAAATGAAAATTAAATATTATATATAAAAAAAGTTAAAACTTAAAAAAATTGAAAAAAAAACACAAAAAAACTAACGTAAAGCAAACGATATTAAATCTAAAAATCTGAAAAACAAAAACAAAAGAGAAAACAGAAAAACGAACGTTAAAACTTCTTTAAAAAATCTGAAAAATAAAAAAAACAAAAAACAAAAAAAAGTGAAAAATGGCTTAAATAAGTCTGTTTTAATATTAAAAATTAAAAAAATCGGTGGATACCCGGCGTGCTTTGTATTATTAGAATTCCTAGTATATTTAGAGTGTTGCAAATTATTGTATTATTGACGTGGATTGGCAAAAGATGTTTGCTTATAAGTGAAGTACCTGCTGTATATGATTTTTTGCTTATTGTTTCTGGTAAATATTTGTATGACTTTCTTCTTAGCATTTAATATAAAGGTATTGCAATAATTTCCTAACGGCTATACGTTCAAGAAGTGTAAGCCATGTTTAGTTTCAGAACAGTTTCCGATGGTTCGTTGTTCTACACAAGTCTTGGGAGGTGACTGCTTTGCAGTAGACAGTTCTTGAGTTGGAATCCACAGAGCAAAAGATTCTTTCCGTGTTGACACGAAGAAGAAAAACATATGCGAAATTGCTACAGAAAGATTTAATATTTATGGAGCAATTCTGGTTTCTGATTGGTTGGTAGCAAGACGTGAATTAATTCGATTCGTCAGTTCCTAGCAGCATCGTTTATAAATAGAATCTCCCGACTGTGAGATCATACCCCCATTATACTGCAAACATATTGTAACATACGTCGTTTAAAACAATCACTCATTCCATGCCATAAACGCTCTACATAATTTGAATGCTAATCGCTAATTAAAATACTATAAGATTTGTAACAGGTCCATGGAAACTATTATTTATAACCATGTGCATACGAAAAGGTTGTCTGCTAAATGGATTCCCACCTTGCTGACTCCTTTCCAGAATAAAGAATGCATTGAGAGGTTGATGATGACCTTGGAGATGTGTCAAGTTTTTTTAAAGATCTATCAATCTGATCCAGAGTTAAAAGTTCTTTAATACAGTGGAAGCACATGAACTCACCACGTCTAAAGAAGGCAAGGATGAAATCCTATGCTGTCAAGTCTTTTGGGATCCGGATGGATTTACTGGCAAAGTGTATCACATATTAGTATGCGTTACTCTTGGAGAAATTAAGATAAGCTATCAAAATCAAAAGGCAGGGCAAGATCAGCAAAAGTATCCTCCTCCCACAAGACAATCCACTGGTCAACAATGCGCATGTCACCAGGTCAGAGGCACAGGCGTGTGGGTACGGAATCCTCCCCACCCTTCTACTTTGGACCTTGCAACCTCTGGCTTTCACCTCTTCTAAACCATAAACTTGTTTTTGAAAGGAAACAGCTTCCCAAGTGATTCAACCTTGGTTGCCGAAATCACATCATGGAGATGAGGACATCCCCACTAGATTTTAAAGTTGGTTTTGTACTTTATCAAGTCAGGAAAGGAGTTTGCTGAGTGACACCTTCACAGATGCTGCAACTGTATTTTAACCTACGACATATTCAATGCTTGCATGAGGGGCATTCAATAATATATGTTACCGTGATATATATTCAGTGGGTTTCTAATAGTATCTTATATATTTTTTAGTTTTAATTCTTTTTTCCAAACTTCATGTGTTTAGGCATCAGCTCGCCATCATTTTTCTTGTTCGCACGTATCTATAAACACTGTATGATTTTCGAACCGATTAAACGTTGTAAAGTAAGTACACTTTTCCAGATAGGTAGAAGAGTTACTTATATTGCCTTTGTTAACGCTTGTTTTTCATGTTTTTTTAATTTTTAATCACTTTTCGTACCTTTGTGAATTGTAATACAAACCTCAAAAAATAAAATTGGCTGATTTGTTTGCGAAAAAACAGAAATGCATACCGGAAGATTTAATCTTGTAAGTAAATATTTTTTTTGTCATGACATTATGACATAACATCAACCCTTATCCCTGAGTGGCTTCCGGGCCTTGATAAGTGGTGATTACTGTGTAAAAAACAAAACAAAAAAAACCATGTTTTAAATTATCAGTGCCTGTAAAGATAGAGTCGAAAGATCGATTTAAAAAAATAAGTCGTTTGAAGCAAACGACAATATTTCGTACTTAATGTTATATCCCTAAATAGCGTACTTGTACAGTTTAATCAAGACATTAAAAATGAAAATATCGAAAAAAAGGTTATAGTTTACGTATCTGTTTTGGACTGAAGATCTCCAAACAAAAATTTCACTTAATTTGATCGAGTAGGTTTTATTTTACAGCAGAAAAACATGTTTCTATGAGAGCGTGTTGAAGTCAGCCATCTTTGAATTTTTTTGAACACGTTATGGGGAGATAACTCAACTTAAAGCGCCGACACTCCCTCCCTATCTTTAATACCAGCTTTCTTCCTAAAAATCAAACCTTTTGTTTGGTATCATAACAAATTGTTTTTCGCGATAAAAAAAAAAAAAAAAAAAAAAACCCTACTTGATGAAATTAAGTGAAATTTTTTTTCGGAGAACTTCGTTCCAAAACGAATTCCATTTACATTCGCCATCTTTTTTGTTTAGGCCGCCCACGCAGTTTGCTGGTCGGCCGTGATTGGTTAATTTTGAATGAGTCAAGCGAATTGCTTGACAACCTTTTTTTATCATGCTTTTATTTTGCAGTCCAAACAGGAACTCGGCAAGGGATAGACTCCAATTCAGCAGCTCCCACACGTGAAGAGAGCTACGTCCATTTCTTCATGTTATATCACCAAATTGTTGGTGAACAAAGGATCACATCTCTACAAGCAGAGACACTTTTATATTGCTGAAATTATTCTAATTACAGGAAAACATTCATGAACATTTCTTCATGTTTTATTTACCAAATATTGGATTTTATCTCAATTCAACTAGAGTCCCAAGCATTATGCCTAATTATAGGCGCCAACATTCCCACCGAGTCTACCATGAATATACATGGATCCTTTCGAGAAACAAAGAACTAACAATCTGACAATAGGAGTTCATACTACTGGCTCTATGCTATAGAGGCAAAACTGGCCACCGTTTTGCAAATGGACTATACCAGAACCAATAAACTTTAATTGCTGTTGTTTTTGAATAAATTTTGAGTTTGAAAGGCATGCCTTTTGTATTTGTGTTTTTTTTTTTCCTCTGCAGGGAGTAAATTGAAATGTGAGAATTAATTTCTTACAACGGATATATACAATATAACTTTTTTTTTCTATATTTTCATTTTTTAATGTCTTTATTAAACGGTGCAAATACCTCAAATTGTAATATATTCAAAAAATAACGGAAATTCATCGACTAGAAAGTTATTTTTAGTTAAAATAATTTTTACGAAAAATTGGGTAAAATCGTATTTTTCTTAGATGTTTTATGGTAGACGGTAAAGAGTTCATGCACAGGGGACATAACTCGGAACGCAAATGTTAAATTGCATCTTAATGCCGACCAATATTTTAACCTTACAGCGACAGACTATTTTTGGCTGCCGTACACGAGTGAGGATGAGGATCTGTTAGCGAAATACGTATCGGCTCCGATTTTGTACGCAGTTCGTTCGAGGGAGTGCCTATTATTCTGAAAGGAAAACTAAGTGCTTAATATTGTTTTTGCTTAAAACGACATATTAAAAAATATGTCTGTCGACTCTACCATAAAAAGCCCCCAAATTTTCTGATGCCAATAAATATTTGATGAATCGCGAATAATAAAAATAATAACTCAATTACCAGAGTTACGTTGAGACGAGAAAAATACACATAGATAAGTGGTCCCATAATTTTTTTTAATATAGAAATTTGGCGCGTATACCAAGGGAAATTAACGAGATATTCCAAAGGTCCCTATCGTATCATTGAAAAAAAAAACTGATCGTCGTAAATAAAAACGATAGAAAAAGACAAAGACAAAATTCACAAGGGAGATAATCTTTATGAAGAGTTATGTCCCTTTAAAACTATAATTATATTATCTTCTTAAATATAGTTTTATTACGTATTTCGTTTCTAAGTTTGTTTCAACGTTAATAAAATAATACACCCATCACAAGCATTTCTTTTTTATTCATGGGAAAAGATAAAACGGAAAATTTCATAATTTCCTCGACTTTAAGCAATAACTCTTAGATGATATCAACAGTGCATTTAACGGAAATTCAAAAGCAACTTCCACGAACATAACTGGAGTAGGTTTTGTTTATACCAGCCAATGTTACGTCTTCGACAGTCAGTGTGAGTGAACCTGGTTTTCTTGTTGACGGGTTCTATTCAATCCCAGAGAGCACACCTTCCCGGGCTTTACCTTCTCCCTACAATAAGGGATAGTTTGTTTGCTAATCACGAGATAGGTATTTATTTATCTCTCTCTCACGGTGAAAAATGTGACACAAGAGCCCGAAAATGGGATTGAAGAGTCAGCCTCTCCCCCATTTTCCGAGGAGGAGCACTTTGACGTGTAAAACATGTCTGGAGAGCCGCATCGACATTTTTTGGTAGGGCGCCTCAGATGATTCGCAATAAAATAGCACTTTCCCAAAGAGAGAAGGCAAAGCCTCATAGGGTGAACCCCCTAGAACTGTACAGTATCAGCATAATACAGCAATCAACGGGAAAAATGACATTTAAAAGAAATGGCCTAGATACTGTTAATTTTGGTTCCGAGATAATTTAGGTACGTGCATTTATGGCGGAAAACTAGTAGAAGGACATGGTTTGAAAGCTGGACCATCATAATCTTTTTGTAGGTTTCCAATTACATTTTGATTGTATTTGAAAGATTAAAGCCTAAAGTTAATTTCCAAAAGGGGGGGGGATTTACACGTGAAAAAAAAAAAGTAAAAATGAAAAATGTTTTCACAGTAACATTCGGAAACTGACAAGAATTGCGGAAAATTGTTTCCACTATTTTATTTTCTCCCTTTCCTACCCTTCTTTCTTCTTCGTCTCCCCTCCCCATGTTTCTTTCCCCCTCCCCCTCTTCTAGGTCACATGATTCTGTTCTGCTAGCTGATTGAGCAAGCCCTTCTTTGCGCGCAAAGTCTTCCACGAGGTGCATGTTCGACTCTGAAAATTCAGTTGTTGTTCAGACTTTAAGAAGAAAGGATTAAATGTGCAAAGGTTAGCCGACATGTTTAATCGATGTCTCGGGCAAAGAAAAGAGACCAAATGACTTTGTGAAAAGTTTCTCTGTCTTGAGTAGACATTAAAATAGTTGAAAGGAAAAAGAATAGTTGATTCCTCCAGAAGATTAAACGACATTTATGTCAAGTTACCTGACATTTGGAATGTGTCTTAGGAGAATTCGAGACTAAAGACATTTGAGAGAGAACCAGCTTTTCTGTCTTTATTAGACTTTAAAACAGCTGACATATGCAATGAATTCGAAGGAATTAATTATTTCAGGATAAAAAGGATACGCTGCGAATGGTTTTTAGTTACCTGAAACCACAATATCGAATTTCAATTTTAATTGGTTGGTTGGTTGTTTTTGTTTTACGGCATATCAACCATTTTCAGGTTATCTAATGCCGAATCCAGTGATTTTGAAGAAAATTTTTTTTAATAGAATATATATATATATATTTTTTTTTTTCAAGTCGGTTTCTATTTAACCCATAGTTGGGACCCGAGCAGGTACTAGAACTCCGGATCAGAGTGGACCTGGGAGCAATGGTAATTAAAGGGTGGCTGCACACTCCCCAAAGCTCGCGAGCTGGGGCTCCACCATTGGATATAGTTTAAGGTCATATCCAGGACCTTCGATTTTGAAATGAGAATTTTATTTACCTTTCCTCTATAATGGAAATTTACAAAAGGATTCTTGGGTTTGTATTACTATACACAAAGATTCGAAAAAAGTTGCCAAAAAAACAAATGTAGACCAAACAAATGTTATCAAAGGCAAGATAAGTTATTTTCTACCTAATTGGATAAGTTTTAGGGCTTTTATTTAATGTAAAGTGTTTATTCAGCTCGAAAAACATACAGTGTTTATCGATGTATTTGAAAATTACAAATGACCCTGGACTCTCTGTTGAACACAGTAAGTTTGAGAAAATGAGTTAAAAATAGAAAACTATACAAAATACTGTTAGAAACTCGCTCAATATATGTTACTGTGACATAAGCTGACATATATTCAGTATTTTGTATATTTCTTTTTAGTTTTAACTCGTTGATAACTGGAGAGATGTCTAAAATAATTTGCAGTTTTATTTTTTGGTCGCCCACACTATCTCTGAAGTACTCTTGTTACATGATAAGGGCTGCCCTCTTTTCATGTAATTAAAAAAAATAAGGAATTAGTTAAATGTAAATATGAAATAGGATAGTCAATGATTCGAACTGGCGAAGCTAGATTTGAAATTGAGAATTCCAATCATAAGCTAAAATGAACACAGAATGTTATTATAAATGGAATGTCCAGTAAATTGTTGATTTTGTTAAAATATTTAATAAATACAAAATTGGCTGGAGACTATTCACATTCTTAGAAAGAATGCATAATAAAATATGGGTTACAGAATTAGACAAGTAGGTTAAATTCCTTTGTAAAAAACAAAGACAATTGGAAATTTCCTGGTCGTCAGAAATGGTTTCAAAAACGTGCAAATCGCGCATGTTGATAACATGTGAGTTGTAGTCACGTTGACCTGACATATGTGTGATTTCTCAACATAGGAAAGAGTTCGAAGTTAGTTAGGCAGAAGCCAGAGAAGAGGGGGGAGTTAGATCAGTCAGATCAGAGGAACAGAGAGGTTCAGACCGATTCTCCGTTAGAGTCAAGGCTCCCTCTGGAAGTGAGAAGGTTTAGAAATAACCATGTAACAACTTTGAATCCCTGAAATACAGAATCATTTCCGACCGGTCGAAGAATAAATGATCATCACGTTTTTAATAACTGCCGTCTTTCTGTGTTCATCATTACAACGAGAAAGGTAACGTGTTTATATTATATGTACAACTGTCAAACGTAAATGTCAAACGCACTCTCGGTGTATCTATCAAGATATTTAAAAATCTCTTCTAGTTGAATTACAGGCTTGGTGCTCTTGTAGTAACATGTACCCTATCTATTATATATATACAGAACTGTCTCTCTCTTTATATATACCTGTTTATGTCGCCAATATGCTATCTCTTACAAACATGAACATCCTATGACAATATGAACACTTACAATGAATATATATAATATCTAACATCTCACAACATGATCACACACATGAGCCTCTAAGACACTACTAAGACGAACACAACAACAACAACAACAACAACAACAAATATATAAGTTGGCATCTAAATAAAAACAGCGTAACATGTTCACATACTCTAACCACTGCACCGCAGGTTCTTAAGTTAACTCAAGGACCCGTGGCACAGTTGTTAGAGTATTTGGAAAAATCAATTGTAAAAGTGATATTCTCCTGAAGGTTTCGGGCGACCGAAAAATACAATTGCGAATTACTTAGGACCTCTACCCAGTCATGGCTGACGGGATGAGAGCATGCTACCCCCGTGAAGTGAATGAAGGGCTCTATTCAAAATTCAGTCCAAATTACAAGTTTGACAAGATACACCTAAAGAAGGTCGGAGGTTATGTCGACCGAAACACTGTGAAAATGACACTCAAGATGAGAACAGTCGTTCAAAGAATCTAAATAATATGATAGTTGTTTCTGTTTTAACACTAAGATTTACGGGAACTGACGGTGGCTAGACTGACAACCTGGGTGTGCCAAGTTCGAATCCAGTACTTTTCGCAAAAACACTATCACTTAGGATGGTTGCAACCTTCATGTTGTCCATCTTGTAAGTACCCAATGTCTTCCTAGAAATACTACTAACGAGAAAGCTGCCGGGGAAACCAATGTTAACAATAGAACCATCAGATTGATACCTTTCCTCACACGTGACAAGAGTAGGAAATCAATTGTTATCGCTAAAAGTAAATTAAAAATATAGAAGTACTTGGAGCACTGATGACAAATAAATGGTATATGTATTTGGTAAGGCTGTGTGTAATGTGGAAAAAAAGATAGGCGTGAACGGAAATAAATAATTGGAGGCAATATATGCGATATTTTTATTCCAAAAAATATTCATTTTTCAGTGTATGATGATGATGATAGAAGTCTGTGATTGTAGTAAATATTTTGATATTTCAGGAGAAAACCCCCTCTTTAGAGCCCTAGGAAATGCTGGCTAGCACTGCTAGCTTTCACTAACTATCTTTCGGCATTGAATACAAGGTTGATATGTTGCAAAATAACAAAGTAAGTAAATAAAATAAATTTATTAAGTATGTACGTAGGGTGGGTATAAATACTGTCACAAAATAAAACTCAGATTTATCCCAACAAAATAATTCATTGCAAAACCTAATTGCAGAAAATTATTAGCAAATATTGAAGGAACAATATGGAATAAGCATTTTTCCAAAAAAGTCCCTCAAGTCTTCCCTACACTTTTGTGGGAAACTTCTTTTTTTTTTCTCTAAATTTTCTTTTCATGATAGTCACCACTTATCAAGGCCCGGAAGCCACTTGGGGATAAGGGTTATTGCATGTACAGTAATCAATGAGATAATATCGTAGTAATCCTTATTATTGCAGATTTGATAAAGTGTCTTACTTAAGGGGGCGGTTTATCACGAATTTGTTTATGTTGGACTTGAAGACATTCAAGTTGTAGTCAGGTGGGAAACAGGCAAGCGGAATAGAGTTCCACAGGCGTTCACTTCTAAGAAAGAAGCTTTGTTCATGGCATCTACATTTTGATTTACGCACAGATAAAGAACGGAGGAAATTATTGACAGTGGTTTCAGCTAGACGGGTGTTTATCGTGAAAGATAGGCGAGGGGGGACCAGAGATTGGAGCTCAGACGAGCAACTGCAAGGGAAATCATCCATAACATCACGCACAACCTTTCACGGTATTCGCAACTGTATTTTTCGGTCGCCCACACTGAGGATTGAACTTTCAACCTTCAGAAGAATATCACTTTTTACAATTGATTTTTCCAAGTACTCTACCCACTGCGCCACGGGTCCTTGTGAATTGCTTAGAACCTCTATCCAGTTATGTCTGACGGAACAAGAGCATGCTACCCCCATGAAGTAAATAAAGGGTTCCGTTGAAATTCCCGAGTTCGACAGAAACGTTCCCGAGTTTGACAAGATACACCTGAAAAAGGTTGGAGGTTACATCAACCGAAACGTTGTGAATCCAAATGGTACGAATAACCAATCTTCATCTAAAAAGTTCAGAAACGTCAAGGTTGAATTAGTTAGTATTTCAGGTAACTTAACTGATATAATGGAATCAATTTGATTGTAGTTGATTTTTCTGGTAAACCACAACAATATATGCGCATGAGGCAAGACTCTTTTTTGCAACTTAATTGTGTATATGAAGCATCGTAGTGGACCCAAGGTTTCTAATTTGTTTGTCAGATTCATCATTTTGATTATCTTCAAGCGAAACACTCTAGCCAATAGCTCTCGATTGGTGCATGTTAGTCCAGGGAGAAGTTTATTTGAATTTCCTTCCACTTTAGATTTGGAGTGAATGCAATAAATAAGTCTGGTTTTGCATAATTTCTGACATTTCATTGCATCTTGGATCCTTCCATGCATATATCGTGGACTACCTGTGAATCTAGAAGGTAAAATGCACATCTGACGTAAATCTCTTCTTTGCCCATCGTTATCTATATGATCTTTGAGGTTTATGTAGGAATCTTTTCTTAGATTGTTTTGATGAGTTTTGATATATAAAAAGTTTCTTGCTTCAACTTTTGCCAGCATATCAACTGAAAACTGATGGAAGAGATTCTGATTTCTATAAATATGATTGAAGGAATTATCTCTGATAATAGAATGGTACACATCCAATGTAGCAGCAAATCCTGGGAGGATCAACCTGAAAGAACACTTGGAAATGACTTATATACCATACATTACGACCATGTAATCCCTACAGCCACCTACCTTGAAAATGTTGATGTGAAACCTGACATAGTTATATGGAATAAGTCAGAGAGAGTTGCAACCTTGGTTGAAGTGAGTGTTCCTAATGATGGCGGTCTGAACAGAGCTGAAAGGGAGAAACAGACCAAATACCAAGGTCTCATGTATGATATGAAAAGAAACTGGAATCTTAAGGATATATCAATCATAGCAGTTATTATAGGTGCTACAAGGCTTATGAAAAAGAACCTGAAGTCTTACCTAACTAATATTCCTGGTGAACCAAGTGCAAAATAGATCCAGAAAATTGCACTTAAGGGAACAACGAGGATACTAAAAAGAGCTCTCGGTTGGTTTCAATAAAAAGCAGGGCAATGTTGGCAGCTGGTTTGGCTACCCCATGCCCAGCATTACAATCTTCAAAGGAAGAAAATTAAAACACACACACACACACACACACACGCACACACACACACACACACACACACACACACACACACACACACACACACACATATATATATATATAAGAGGTGGGTGTATTTATAAAAATGTTTTGTGGTATTTCCAAACTGTGGAACCGCCAAATGGCATCAGTATTCTGCATATATAAATAATAGAGGATACTGAAGGTTGTCATATGTGAGTTTCACATACACGTTTCAACATGTTATCTCTTGAATGAAGAATTTTGTCTCTATTACCAAAACTTTCATCAACAATAAAAGGTGCCACTTTGTTACATATTGGTAAATTGAATCGCCTAACACGCTCATTTGATGTGTTTTTTTTAATTCGCATTAATAACTGCTCGAAATTCTGTTGATGAAATTTTCTCGGTGGCTGCTTTAACGTTAAATGGGGTGTTTATCATAAAAATCATAATTTGAACGGGAATTATTCTATAAAAATATATTTGTAATAATAAAAAACAAAAATACACACGCATGGAATACTATTTCCAGTATACTCATCACACACACACACACACACACACACACACGCACAAATACACACACAGAAACAACCATATAAACACTCACACACACACGAACGCACACATAGAAACACACTAACACCCACCAACACAAACACACACAAACACACACATGCACACACAAACACACACATAGAAACACACTAGCACACACACCAACACAACACATACAAACAAACACACACACATACACACACAAACACACACATACACACACATAGAAACACACTAACACACACACTAACACAAACACACACAAACAAACGTACCAGACATACACACACAAACACAGACACAAACATAGAAACACACTAACACACACACCAACACAAACACACGCAAACAAGCACACACGCAATCACACACAAACACACACACAATCACACACACAAACACACATATATATATATATACATAGTAAGTTATTGATATTTATATTCACTTTACGTTTACAAAAGCTTTTCATTAATAAACTTAGTTTTTACTTCTTGATTATATATATATGAACATAGCTAATTAATGGTAACGTTGTAGGATAATTTGATTAAAAATGTTTTTTTTTAAATAGAGATACGAAAATAGGAAGATATATAAATCTTTATAAAACTTTGGAAGGATGAGATGTAGATAAAATGTTTTCTCATGTTTTTTTATCCTTTTAAGGGAAATGGATTGTATATTGTTCGTTGTTAAAGTGTTTTTCAATACGGCTGGCGAAAGGCTTTTCTTGTGATAATTTTAAAACGACATAATGTTTGAATTTGTCTGAATAGTCTTGAAACAATTGTAACTAACGATGAAATACACTATTTGTTGCTATCAATCTATTCCTTGATGTCTTGGTTTTTGTTAAAACAATATATATATATATATATATATATATATATATATAAGGTGTCCATAATTTGTAGCTTCGTAATTTTCAGTGTGCCCACAAAGTCTGGCTACATAATGTAGCTAGACTTTGTGAACACCATGCACAATATATATATATATATATATATATATATATAAATATATATATATATATATATATATATATATACACGCACACACACACGCACACACACACATATATATATTTGCTGTGCAATAATATTGAGCACTCTCTTCAGGTTTTTACTAATTAACATTTTTGCTATATATATATATATTTATATATATATATATATTGAGCAAAAATAGTAATTAGTAAATATCTGAGGAGAGTGCTCAATACTATTGCAGAGCAAATATATATTTTTTATTACCGTTTTATCTCCTTAGTTACAGATATTTCAGTTACCGAATCGTATCAACGACCCAATATTTCCATCAGACTTTACAGAAATAATTATTATGAAAAACGATATTAGAAGAAACACAAAAAAACAAACAAAAAACAAAACATGTGTAACTAAGCAGATAAAATGGTAATATATATATATATATATATATATATATATATATATTTTTTTTTACACAGTGATCACCACTTATCAAGGCCCGGAAGCCACTCAGGGATAAGGGTTATTGTAAGTACATCACGTTAGTGAGGAGATTTTATGAAGTGTTTAATTAGGGGGGCGGCTCATTAGGAATTTGTTAACATTAGACTTGAAGACATCCAAGTTGTAGTCCGGAGGGAAGCAGGCAGACGGAACAGAGTTCCACAGGCGTGCAGTTCTAAGAAAGAAGCTTTGCTCATGAAATCCGCGTTTTGATTTAGGCACAGATATAGAGTGGGGGAAATTTTTCACAGTGGATTCAGCTAGACGGGTGTTTTTCGTGAAAGATTGGCGAGGGGGGACCAGGGATTGGAGTTCAGACGAGCACCTGCCATGAAAATAACGATAAAACAAGGATAGGCTCGCAACGTCTCTTCTGTGGGAGAGGGGTTGCAGGGTAGAGAAAAAGGCATCCCCCACTAAACCACGAAGTCTATTTTGTACTCTGTCAAGGCATGATAGGCTGTTTTTGGCAGCTCCTGCCCAGATATGGCAACAGTATTCCATCCTTGGCCGTACTTGGCTTTTTTATAGATAGAGAATTGCATCAGTAGTGAGATATCTTCTGGAGCGGTAGAAGGATCCCACCATCTTTCCTGCGACCTTGGCAACAGACTTGATGTACGTGTTCCATTTCAGATCAGGAGTAAAGGTCAAACCCAGAAGCTTGTCAAAACACGGGGCCTCACCCAGACGAGAGCCATCCATCACAATTGATGCCAGCTGGGGATCAGAGCGTTGATGATGTAAGGATAGGAGTTTGGTTTTGGATGCATTAAAGGTAACTAGCCACATCTTCCCCCACTGAACCACGCGCTCGAGATCAGAGGAGAGAGAATCCGAGAGAACTTCGTCATTTACAGCCTTTGATGTGTTGCCGTAGATGATCGTGTCATCAGCATAGATATCAACGAATGATTTAAGTATGTGTTTAGGGAGGTCATTGATGTAGATCAGGAAGAGAGTTGGGCCCAGGATTGACCCCTGAGGGACTCCAGCATTTATATTGCAGGCCTCCGATTTTTGTCCATCTACCACTACTCTTATGAGCCTATCAGAGAGAAATGATTTAATGATTGAGAAAACATTTCCAGTTATACCGTAGCTGGAAATCTTGTGAAGTAGACCCTTATGCCATACTTTGTCAAAGGCTTTTGATATGTCGAGAGCAATTGCCCTAGAAAGGAAGTGTTTGTCAAGAGATTCACTAATCCTGTGGGATATAACCGTCAGCACATCTGCGGTAGATCTTGCAGAGCGGAAACCATATTGTGTGTCACTAAGAAGGTTATTCCTGCTGAGGTGGTTTACTATTTCTCTATTTAATATTGATTCCAGTAACTTACTCATAACACAGAGAAGACTTATTGGTCTGTATTGAGAGGGAGATGACTTATCACCTGAATTCTTAAATACAGGGCAAACTGAGGAGGTCTTCCAGGGGGGTCGGAAAGCACTTCTCCTTAAGGCAGCGCTTAAATAGTTTCGTAAGTATGGGAGCAAGTTCTGGTTGAAGCTTTTTTAACACTATAATTGGGATGCCATCAGGGCCAGTTGCTTTACTGGAATCTAGGTTCTTGATTAGCTTGGCGACCTCATGCACGGATATTTGTATGTTACCTAGCTTGTTCTGTGTTATAGGAGGAAATATTTGAATGCGTCAGCCATTCCACGTTATGGACGTTGAAGTCACCACAGATGTGGATGTTAGCCGAGGGATGTGAAGACAGTATGTGGTCTATTTTACTCAGATATGCTCTTAAAGATAGTAACTCCGCTGTTGTGGGGCCTATAGAGGGCAAATATAAATACAGTGGTGTTAGCAAGTGCAACCCTGAAGCACATATAGGGTAAATTAGGATCTTCTCTAGAGATATCCCTGCCACATGGGAAGCCATCCTTAATGTAGGCACATATTCCATGCCCATGGCGATCTTGGGGGTCAGATTTAGCTGTTAAATTGGAGTATCCATTAATTATGAACTCATCTAGGGAAGTGGTCGGCCCTATTCCAGTTTCACATAGAAATAATATGTCCGGTTTCGTCTCCTGTAATTGGGTTTCAACCTCTGGAAGGTTGGAACGTAGATCCCTGATATTGGAGAAGGAGACCTGGTAGTAGGGGTCTACGCTGGAAGATGGGGTTCTAGGTTTAATCGAGTTTTTATTCTGGAGATATTTCATGTTGAGGTTTTGGGATTTGTGGAATAGGTCGGCATACTTGGTTAGAGCAGTACAGAGAGGGAAAGTAAGAGAGAAAAAGACAGGAAAATTTTTTTTTTTTATTTGTAGCACACGAAAAGGTAAAGCCGTAACAATTACCCACTAGTATGGCATCGAGAGGCCCCACCAGAGACTATTGCATGGTCCAGATCCACTCACCAAATGGCAATACAGCAGTCCCAGTACTTTGCGCCTGCTGATAGGACAGCCTCCTTAGTGGTTAATCCAAGGTTCGGGTCCCTGACTATCAGGCGGATAACGTCAGCCCAGACAAAACGTTTACCTCCAGCACCCTTACTAGTGACATGGCAACAAGGACAGACAAAGACAGAAAAATATCCGACATCTCAGACTACTGGTCACCAAGTAGTACCGACCTTTAAGCAGCTTTTTCTTCACCCTTTGTCAGAAACATCACTCATTGAACGAGGACTGAATGACAAAATAGGAGAAGCGAGAGTTACTGGAGCTGCCGATAACACATCCACTGTATTATCTACTCTCCATTTAAAAAAAAAAAAGGGGGGGGGAGGAGAAAGGGGAATGGGTACAAGTGACTTATATCTAAGTAGTAAGTCCGGTGCGAACTTAATAATTCATGACACTTTTGGTGATAATCTCCCCTCCCATATTAATGGGTGGAAGTTTGTCGGTTATCTATCTAGTTTGAATCATTAAAGTTTCATCTTATAATTAATAAAAATCCAATAATTAACTATTATCAATTTGTAAAGACTGCTTGACATTAATTTACATTAGAGTTTAAATAATTATTCAAGGTTTTAGTTTAGGAGGTCCGTTTTCATGAGTGACTTTCTTTGCACTGTATTATATTTCGAATGTACTTGAACATAAGGCTAACTATATAAGGTAGGATTCGAAAACAAGAAGAAAGAATTTTCAATACAGGCAAGCTTGCAGTAATAGTATATATTAAGTATACTACTTAAATAAAGTCCTAAGTTTATCTACTCTAGAGAATAATTTCCGGCATTTTTATTTTTCGTTAGTTGCCGGCATTTTGATTGTTTGTTTTCATCGTTCAGCTTTGTAGCAGGAAGGGGGGGGGGACGGATAAGACGGAATAAAGACAAAAAGACAGGAGAAATACAGACAAAATACATAAAACACGAAAAGTAAATTTAAAACAATGTAACAAAACATTTAGGATTAGTTTAGAAAAAAAAAATAAAAAAATAAAAAAAATAAAAATAAAAAATAAAAATACTTAACGTTTTTGCACTAGAGATTCCGCCAGCGGTTTTTTTATCAACTGTATATATATATATATATATATATATATATATATATACTTTTTTCTAATTAAGCCGATGATGAAGGATCTCATACTGGTTTTCTACGTTTTTTAGTATTTGGTCCCATTTGACTGGGGACATACTTCTCTTTGGGCTACTGCACTGCCCGAAAAAACAAATTTCATTATTTCAGCTGTTTTGAAAGCTTTCCAATCGGATTATATGCATCGTCACGCTGGACTTATTTTGGAATCCATTCTATCTAAAGAACTATTTTGCATCTCGGATCAACTTGAGAGGATTTTCATGCAAGCTGAAATATTATGCGCGGTTTGTTTTTATATATATTTTGTACATATCCAATATTTTTGCACTTTTTTATTTGACAATTTATAACTACAATAAATTGCGGTTTCACTTAATGCCTTAACTAGCAAATACTAGCATTGATACACATATGATTTGCTGATATCTTTATGCCCTCTGATTAGAGGAATAATAATAATAGTCTTCTTTTAAACTCCGCGGAATAAGGTCTTTGTAAATAGTTTGTTTGAGTATTCAGTTGAACAATAACTTTTGATTGTAAAGTTCAACTTATAGTTTTAATTTTCTTTCTCATATATATATATATATATATATATATATAAGCAAAGTATCAACAGTATATATATAAGCAAAGTATCAACAATATATATATATATATATATATATATATATATACGCCCAATGTTTCTTCGTCTTTGTGTATATGTACAAGTTCATGTTTATATCGTTTCACTGGCCGTATTGTCTAGTTTGTTAATATTCCGCTGTAGTTATTAATCAATGCGTGCGTGCATGCGGGTTTGTTTGTTTAACACATTCAAATGTACAGTCAAAGTAAATGCATGGATAAATCATACAACATAGGAAACATTAAAAACAACAAACAAATGAACGTGTAACAGTTTTTTTATAACGACTGCTAATTTTAATCCCCACTACGCCTTTGTGACAGTAATCACTTTTATACATGAGTAGCGCACAGACGATTGGAGGTGACATGCCTTCTTGTATTGCTTCTTGCAACTTCTGGTTGTGTAAACGAAAATACTCCCCCCCCCGAAGAAAACACCAAATAACAGGTTATAATTTACATATAACTTTATTTTCACTTATCTACGCCCACCCTCGGAGTTGCCAACGTTTCCCTTTTGGATTCTACATCTTGTTATATCGCCCGATATGTTCCCGTGAACGTAAAAAATGATGACTGATCGTCGAGCCGATCTCCGGTAAATTGACTGCTCAGCTGATTCGGGTTTGTGTCTATATATTAAAACCAACATTTTTCTTAATTGTACACTTTCCGCAAAGAGGTAAATTTTATTCTTTTTTGTTTTGCTGAACTAAATCCTAAATCCTTTTTTTGTTGTAACTCCGTTAATATTTTATTGCGACTTTAAAATATTTGACTTATTGGTAAATTTCGAATCTGTTTATGGTTTCAAATATTTATCTTCAAATATTCTTACTCTATTGAAATCCCAATAACATTATACATTAGTCCGATCGCCCATTTAAACCGCCAGTTTCATGATAAACCTCGAAATCTAGCCAACAGGGTCCTCATATACAATAAACTGTTTCGTAGATAAATTGGACATACCTATATTTATCGTGCTTACATTTGTCGTTCCTAAATAACACACAAATAGAGAATCAGCAGGGGCAGTTTTGCCTTGTCGTACATTTGTCGCGCCTTAATTTGCCGTGCATAAATAATAAACGTATGAGCAAACGAACTCTTCATTAATCAGTAAACGGCTCATCATAGACATGCGAGTAATTCTGTGCTGGTCAATCCAGATTAATTACTGCGACAATTTTTCAAGTGTATCGCTAATCCGGTGACGTTGGAATCACCTAGGGACCCGAAGTCACTTTTGGCGACCCTAACCTTCTTAACGCCTCAATTATTTCTTTCCCAGCTTGTTACAAGCTTAATGACGGCGAGGATACGGAATAATTGAATAAGAAATAATACAAACGTAGATTAGAACATCCCCCGAAGGTGACAATGAGAAATCCGATACTAATGAAGTACAATCTTCTACTATGTGTGTAGAGTATGTGAGACGTATTGTGAGATCATATCATCCGGTACTTGTTGTCCAATTATAGTAAGCTTGAAAAAGAGATCATCAGAAACTAATTACGTGGGTCTTTCCAAAAGTAAAGCCTCCTATTTTTTACTCAAAAAGTTGAAGTGCTACGAAAACAGAAGTGGTACCATTAAAACGAACATCCTCTTCTTCTCGAGAATCCATTTTCATTTCTACATATTCACCATCATTTGCAATGCATGGTGGCTGTGCATGGGCGTCCGGAGCGCACTCATACGAGGATCGTTAAAAATGTAAAGGCTCCTATTTTTTTAAACTAAAAATATCGAAGAGCTACGAAAACGGGAGTGGTACCATTAAAAAGAGAGGACTTTTTTGCCTCAGAATTCATTTTTCTACATAGTCACCACCATTCTTAATGCGCTGTTGCCAGCAACGGGCGATGGCTGAGAACGGGTGACTAGATCACGCTTTGTCAGACGAGGAACGTTTCAAAAGTAAAGTCTCCTATTTTTTTAACTCAAAAGGTTGAAGGACCACGAAAACGAGAATGGTACGATTAAAACAAGCGACCCTTCATGCTCCAGAACTTAAATGAAGAGAAGCACAAAGTCCTTGCAAATAATGGCGCATTTGTGCACACGTCTCTTATCGCCTGAGAGAGATGAAGAAATAAACGAATTAATATGTGTTTTTTTTTTGTATACGATGTGCCTTATATAACTTTGAAGACTTTTTTTTGTACAAGCATTTAAAATTGTCGTAGACCGAGTATGTTATTGCTATACATCTTATGAGATGACTGACCTATTTTTACGATTTCAGGTTGAAATGAACAGCTACAACAACAATTGGAATACACCCTAGTAAAGCCTGATTTTCTCAGCTGGTGGACTTTAAAAATGCAATCTGAACGCGAGGACACTTTAGAAGAATGATTTGCAATAAAATTCTGTTTTAAACTTGGAAAAATGCCACAGAAACGTGTGAAATACTTTAGACTGTTTTTGGACCATCTTGTATGAATCGAGCATCAGTTTTCGGATGACATAGGTAAAGGGAAAGAATGTAGAATGTGAAGAAATGATATGATGAATTGTATCCAAATGCAGAATTAATCCTGGAAGTTTAATATTGTGTGAAGGTTGGTGAAGTGTGGGTAAAACCCGAGAGTTTCTGGTAATATCCATGGTAATATCCATGGTAATGTCCATGGTAATATCCATGGTTAAAAAACAGGCAGCAATTTTTGCGCAAATGAATCCAAGGGTAAAAATAAGTTTCTTTGTTTAAAGTTTTTAAATCCAGTTGATTATGTTGAAGTTTAAAATAGCCAAAGACTATATAAAATGTAAAGTGAAATATAGTTGTTATATATTTATAAAAAAAAAAATCGTTATTCTGATTTTTTATAAATATATAACAACTAGAATTTCAGCCCGGCGTTGCCCGGGTGTTTGGAGGTGTATGTTGAGCTAAAATAAAAAAAAGCGGCCATATTAACCCATATTATTACCCCTACACATTTATCGTTTGGGGCTCAATCAAGTTATTAAGTTAGATCCATGTCCAAGGAACCTATATCTAACATTTCAAGTGTTTAGACCCAAAATTAGCGGAAGAGTTCTCAAAGGTCAAATCGTTGAACTTTGACCTCTTAACAGTCAAATTTCTGCCCGAAAACGGATTATAAAGATTTTCTCAAAACTCAGTACCTTGTATATCAAATTTCGAGTCTGTAAAGTTAAAATTGATAGAGTTATTGCGTAGGGAAATGCACACAGACACGCAGACGTGTTCACTTTTATAGATATGCTAGCATTTCAGCCAGGCGTTGCCCCGGGTGTTTGGATGTGTATGTTGAGCCAAATATATATATATATATATATATATATATATATATATATATATATATATATATATATATATATATATATATAAATATTTTATTTTACATTTTATTATTGCCTTTGCATTTATCTATGCCACTTAAAGGCATTTCACTTTTAATTTTTTCTTTGTATGTGTTATTTAGCAAAATTATTGTTAACCAATATTAGTATTTTGTTAGAAATTTTCCTTTAAGGAATTTTTTTTTCTTGTGCTAACATTGAAAACTCATGGGTTAAGGACATTACTTTAAACATTATATTCCTTGATTCAAGCTATAAATTTTAAACTCTATTTGAAAATTGATCCTTTTAAATGAAATTTAAACATTTAAACTAGAATATATATATATATATATATATATATATATATATATATATATATATATTACAACCGCTATATAATCCTGCAATTGATTTCAAGATGCATCACATATGTTTGCTATTGATTAGTATTCTAGATCTTTACAAGGCTATCATTCTCCCATGTAAATCTAATACGCCCCACACTATTGGCCAAGCACCAAGACCTGTCCCATCGCCGCAATGTTTAATCCGTGTGCTTGTTGTGCGTTCATTCTCCCAAATAACCCAACAAGCAGAAACAATCGAACCATTCACCGCTGGGGACCCTAGATCAGCGGTTCTCAAGCTTTTTTGACCCATGGCCCCCTTTTCCCTTCTTTTTTTTTCTTGGTGGACCCCCTTATAATTTTTGGTCATAAAACAATATTCTATTTCTCAATATAATTTTTGGAGCTTTTAATAAACAAATAAATATTATATAATTAAACTTTATTTTTAAATGAAAACTAATTTAATGCAAATAAAGTATTTTACAACAATTATCTCCACGTTAAAAAACGACCCTGGTGTCTAACTCTGTCCTGTGGGGAGGCATAGTTAATAGGAACAATTATAATAATGAAAACTTGATTAACGCTGTTTTTTGTGTTTTTGTTTTTGTAAATTCACGTAATGGAATGAATGTGTGTGTGTGTGTGTGTGTGTGTGTGTGTGTGTGTGTGTGTGTGTGTGTGTGGTTTTGGTACTTTTGCAGGATACGGGCCGTGCTATTTTGTAGATAGGATTTTTAAGTTAAGTTAAGTTAAGTTTTTACGGTATGTTTTGTTCCATTAAATTGTTAGATGAATGTACATACATCTCAACCTTTTCCCGGCTATCGCCCCCAAAGCTATTTTTGACTATTTAAAAAATTTACTCGCAAAAATGTCAAAATTTTTCACAGATAAAATTGATTGAAAATCGCCCCCCAAAATTTGATTTTCACCCACTAGGGGGCGATTCGCCCCCGGTTGAGAACCGCTGCCCTAGATGACGGAAAAGACATCTTACTCTAATAGTTTCTTCCATCGGATTAATAGAGTTTGAAATTCCCTCCCTGTTTCTTGCTTCTCTGACTAACTTGCAAATGTATTAATGTAACGTGAACAGACAAATCGCTGCTCAACTCTCCACAGTGACTTATAAGACAGGATTCCAAATAGTGGCACCTTACGTTCCAATTATATATACGGCATAATCACGTTGAACACCGGTTTCTGCTGGATCACCAAAGTTAAGCAACGTTGAGCCTAGTCAGTACTAAATGGGTGACCATTTCAGACTTTCAGGTGCTGTATGTGCTCTCCGCTTATCTCGGCATTGTTTCCAGTCGTCCTGGCCTTCTCCTTGCCACTGGACCCAAACAGTGTCGATTCAGGTGAAGTGTTGTTAGGGATTGCGCGACCCCTGCCTCACAATTACACGCGCAACTGCCCCTACAGGGGGTATCCTTTGTCTTTCGAAACTGTTTTGTGAAAAAATGAGTTAAACCTATTCCATTATATTTATGTTGTTCCTATTTATTTGCTTCCCCACGAGGGCAGAGTTAGACACAATGTCGGATTTTAATGTGGGGAAAACCCAGCTCCCCAAAAAGGGGCACCCTGGATAAGAACGAAAATAAAAAGAAAACTGTCTCAGTCATGAAGGATTTCCCATCCACTGACCGAGGAGAAAAAAGGTGAAATATAGCATCAAAACAGGTACTACACCATGATGCTTTTATTGGTGTTAATGATGATACGTGATTTTTTTTCTCATCTTGTCAAGAAAGTAAAACATGATTTACTCGTATGATGAACTAATTTTAGACAGCAGTTTTTGTTGTTTTCAAATCTAATAAGTTTAATGCAA
>NC_136512.1:84589482-84624482 GCF_053919585.1 Euprymna scolopes | reverse complement strand
CTTTTTTCTATTTGTAATTATTTACTTCCTGACGAAAGGAAAATGTGACACAAGGTCGTTTTTAATGTGGGAGACACCAGCTCTCCCAAAACAACGGCAAAAAGAGGTATTTTGGTAGTAGCCAAAAATAATAATTGTCCCAATACAGAGGGTTTCCCCTCCATTAACCAAGGACAAATTAACTTAAGTGTTGCATCACCACAGATAGTATACTCATAAATTCGGAGGGGGTGTCAGTAGTTATCCTCGTCCCTGTACCTTTGATAGTCTATGGTTTATCCTAGTTAAAGTTCTCTTAGTGGGGGAAGCCCTTTTCTCTACCTTGCAACCTCTCCCACAGAAGAGACGTTGCGAGCCTATCCTTGTTTTATTGTTATTTCCATGGCAGGTGCTCGTCTGAACTCCAATCTCTGGTCCCCCCTCTCCAATCTTTCACGAAAAACACCCGTCTAGCTGAATCCACTGTGAAAAATTTCCCCCACTCTATATCTGTGCCTAAATCAAAACGCGGATTCCATGAACAAAGCTTCTTTCTTAGAACTGCACGCCTGTGGAACTCTGTTCCGTCTGCCTGCTTCCCACCGGACTACAACTTGGATGTTTTCAAGTCCAACGTTAACAAATTCCTAATGAACCGCCCCCTTAAGTAAACACTTCGTCAAATCTCCACACTAACGTAATGTACTTGCAGTAACCCTTATCCCTGAGTGGCTTCTGGGCCTTGATAAGTGGTGACCACTGTGTAAAAAAAAAAGTTCTCATTCACCAAATTACCTCAAGCATACCGAGAGTCGTCCTACCTAAGATTCTCAAATCATATCGTGTATGTGTGTGTGTGTGTGAATGTGTGAAAATCTATATATCCATAAAAGTGAAAGTGTGTGTGTGTGTGTGTGTGTGTCTGTCTGTCTGTCTGTGTACATTTCCCTACGCAATAACTCTGTCAATTTGCAGTCTACAGACTCGAAATTTGATATACAGGGTATTGAGATTTAGGAAAATCTGTGTAATTGATTTTCGGCAAGAAATTTGGCTGTTAAGCGGTCAAAGTTCAACGATTTGACCTCAGAGAAACTCCTTCGCCAATTTTGGGTCTAAACACTTGAAATTTTAGATATACGTTCCTTGGACATGACTCTAACTTAATAACTTGATTTGAGTCCAAAACAATAAAGTTTAACGAGTCATCATAGGGGTCAAAGTTAAAAAAATTAATCGCGTTTTTAAATTTTTTTTTTTATTCAACATGCACCTCCAAACACCCGGGCAACGCCAGGGTGAAATGCCAGTAAACAATAAAACAAATTGGCAAACATAAAAGTTTATAAAAAGTTATTTGTTTAATTTTCTTCTATTGGTTTTGGGGGAAAAGTCCAAAAATAACATAAAGAAATGTTAGTGAGACACTCCCAACCCTCTCTAAGTGGTAAAATGCCCACTATTTTCCTGCTTGGTGTTGGCTGAAAACAAGCAAGTCGTTCTCTATATGGGGCTGAAATTCTAGTCAGGATCAAAGAAACTCGGGTTGGGTGGGGGTGTAATGTTATGACCCTTTAGGCTGTCATCATAGCGTAGTATCTGTTAACTGTGGCAAGCGGGAACAATGGTCAAAACATTATTATTATTGTTATTTTATTCTTGTTAATTGATTTGAGCGACGGATGGTCGCTGGATCAGTTATTATGATTAGAAGAATAAGCAATTAAACTGGGGAATAAATGATTGACGTGTGAATCGCAAAAAGAATTCGAAAATAGAAAATAGATGTAAACAATCTTTTGGGGTTTTGAATAAACAAATAACTAGGTGGATTAGATTGACAAGGGTGGACAGACAGCTAGGAGCGGGCTGTATGAACAGAAAATGTAGAAACTGCAGATCCTGTGAAAACCAATTGAGACAACTGTAATAAATTTATATTATAAACATATAAAGCGTTGTTTTATGGTTTTCACAAAGAAGAACAGATGTCTCAATTGGCTTCATGGTTCGTCACGGAGCAGCGGGAAGATACAGATCTCTTTAAGAAAAAAGGTATGAAATATATATTATTCTTCTTACATATAAACTGTAAAAATATCCCATGTAATAAGTCTCATACAACATAATTCAAGTTACACATCGATATCATGCCCCCTGGCTTACAACATACATGCGATTTATACGTTTATTATCTGTCTGTTAAAATAACAATATCTTACATCCACTAGATAACACAACACGTTTTAATATATCATCTCCTCCAATATAAACTAATATACAACAGGGGGTATGTGAAGTTTCTCCAAGATTGCTTATTAGGGTAGCCGGGGAAGAAAAAGAAAGGATAGTTGTGTGGGCATCTTGAAGGTTTCCTATCGGGGATGGACGGGGGCCATTCACTTGGCTAGTTAAGAACCTAATCTAAGCATTTTTTTAGGGGTCTGGAGTCCTGCAGAATCTGGAACCGTGTGTGCCATGCTTAAGTGGGGAACACAAACTCCGACTTGCCACATCTACGCACGCACAGACTAACTATCTTGATCCATCCTCTATCAAAGGCCTTGGAGTATAATCTTTTCCAATTACAGCTAATCTTTACTTTCAGCTGATGCTTGAAGAAGGGGACCAGATCAGCAAAAGATTCAACCCCGTGCTTCTCTTACATTCTTGAACTCCATATCACCATTTTTGCCATGGACAGGATCGCAAGAAACACCATTCGTCTCTCCATATCTCATGGCGGATCTGCGCTGTGGATAACATAGGATACGTGCAGCAGGCGAGATTGTTTGGGATCGATACGAGCCGTCACCTCGTTGACATATGCCCAGTACCGTCTGGGTCTGCTGCAATCGAAGAACGCATGTTCCGGCGTTTCCTCAGGTGGGGTGCTGCAATGGGGACACCCTGATGACTTAAGTAGTCCGGAACTTTTAAGGGCAACGCGTTTTGGCCAATCGCCAGGTCAAGAAGAACTCAGAGTTATTGAGATGACTCGAACCGGGCACCCAGCTTCACCAGGAGCAGATCTCCTCCTTCAACAACCCCCTTGTTGTTACCATTTTATCTGTTTGATTACATATGCTCTGGATGTTGGACCATGTTTACGACCCAACAGCCTCGCCAGCCCTTGCAGAAATGGTTGTTAGTATTAGAAAGAAGTGTTTTAGAAGAAATACGAAAAAAGGGGGGTTGAGGTAGGAGACAATAATTGGGAGGGAGACGGGTATTAACAATATTCCAGTTTTGTAAGGTTAAAATACATTAGATTGTATTGTGTGTGTGGGGGTAGCAGATTCAGGTAGGCGTGGGTGGAGATATATGGATATAGAGAGGGGTGGAGAGAGGATGGTAAAGAAAAAAGAGAGGAGGGGGTAAGGAGAGGAGGGGTAAGGAGAGGAGGGGGAGGAGTTTAAATTTTTAGGTTTTATATTTTACCTTCTTTTTGCTTGTTCAGCAAGGTATATTAAGTAGATGAGAGAGATGGAGGGAGAGAGAGGGAAAGAGAGGAAGAGAGGGAGGAAGGGAGAGAGAGCGAGAGAGCGCGCGCACGCACGCGCGCGCGCGCGCGCGCGCGAGAGAGAGAGAGAGAGAGAGAGAGAGAGAGAGAGAGAGAGAGAGAGAGGGGATTAGTTTACATGTCATGTTTTTGACAAGTACAGGGTTCCATTTAAAATTTTCGTAGTCGCTATAGTTCGACTGGTTCATTTCAGTTTACAATGGTTTTTATTCTTTAGAATTAATACATGCGCCAACGCACGCGCAAAAACGCATACATATACATACATATGTACATTTCTACACATCCACATACAAACACATACGCATACACACTATATATAAACAATGTATATGCAGACATACATGGATCTATATGCAGACATACACATACATACACAACTCTTATAGACATATACATACTCACATATGTACATACACACACACACACGCACACATATATATATACACACACCCACATATATGTATATGCGTGGAGATATAGATTTCTAGTAAGAAGTAGATGTGCATATACATACATAATACATACATACATACATACATACATACATACATACATACATACATGCATACATATACACACATACATGCATACATATACACACATGTACCTATATGCACGTATATACAATTACATAAATATACATATTTTTTAAAAATAAATATACATACATACATAGACATATATATATATACACAGACATGAATATATTTATATCAAGTATATAAAGTAAAGTTAGGATAAATAGATAATAATAAATAAATAAATAAATAAGTAAAGATATGGGTGTAGTTGATAGTGAGAGGTTAGGTAAACGCATCGTTAAGTTCATACATATATGGGGTGGACTTCTAACATGGTGCTCTGAGCATACATATATATATATACATATTTATATATATACAGACATGTATATATTTATACCAAGTAAATAAAGTAAAATTAGGATAAATATATAATAATAAATAAATAAATAAATAAATAAATACATGGGTGTAGTTAATAATGCGAGGTTATGTAGACGCATCGTTAAGTTCATATATATGTAGTGTGCTTCTAACATGGTGCTTTGGGCATACATATATATATATATATATATAATATAGACAGACATATATTCATTTTATTATGGCTATGTATGTATATATATATATACTTATATATATATATATATATATATATATATATATATATATTATGGCTATGTAAAGACCAAATTTAAACTTGTTCGAAAACATTCTTTATTTTATATTGTGAAATTAAAAAATAAAAATGAATGCCTCAGCTGACTGGTTTCGAAGCTCGCTCAACAGAGCTAAAATCCAGCTTTATTACGTTTTAAAAGGAAAGAAAAGGGGGAGAACAATGAATCAGAGATGAAAAAGTCGGGGGGGGGCTAATATATATAAAAATGGGGGGGGGGAATAATTATTAAATAGAAACTAGATAAAGACCTTAGAGATTCTCTTTTTTTTTGCAAAGAGAAGGTCCCAGAGTCTTAATATATATAGTTTTTAGAATTTTGAGATGGTAAAGAGAGTGCGACTTGCTAAATATGGAAAAAAAGTCCGCACTAAAATTCGAAGCGCAAATACAATTATTTATAAGGTGCTCTCCTATAGATGAGCCATGGGTATTGTTCAAAACGTCCGAAGGTAGGTAGTTTCAATTTCGAATTTTAGATGAAACATGTTGTTTTACCCTATTATCTAATCTTTGAGACGTTCGCCCGGTGTAGCGCACACCGCAGCTACATTTAAATAAATAAATAATAGAATTGTTATGATGGTGGTGGGGGAGAACGTCTTCACAAATTGAAGACAAAATGGGTTTACAAGAAAAAACAACACGGGTATTTGATGCATTGTTGTACGACAGAAGAAATTTGCTTGGCAAATCTTTCACTAATATTACCTAGCCAAGGTAGGCGTAGGTAGATAGGGCATTTATCGACAGGTGTCTGTTTAATTTTATTGAAATTAGAAATTTTATTCCTAATAGTAGATTCTACGATTTGCAATGGAAAACCATTATTGCAAAGATTCTTGGTAATACATTTGACTTGATTATTTAATTTGGTCTCTGAACATATCATACAAGCTCTATGGATAATGGTGTTTATAAGATTATATTTTTGTTTGGTGGGGCAAAAGAGTCCCAACGTGTGTAAAGACCAGTGACTGTTGGTTTACGGTAGATGGAAGTCAAGAAAACGAAAGGTGTTTTACACACCAGTACATCTAGAAAAGGTAGGGAAGAATTACTTTCCTTTTCTATAGTAAATTTTAGAACTGGGTGAATATTATTAAGGGATACAAAGAAGGTATCCGCTTCCGTTTCATTATTGAACAGACAAAAAGTGTCATCAACATAACGAAAATAAATATTTTGTTTTTGAAAGCCAGATAAACGACCCTTTTCGTGGAAACCTACGAAAATATTTGTCAGAGACGGTCCTAGGGGAGAACCCATCGAAACACCATCTATCTGCCTGTACATAATGTTATTAAAACTGAATTCGATCGACATGGTTGTGAATTCCATAAGTTCCACAAAAATATTCTCAGGAATAGGGAGAGTTGGGAGCTGACTGCGATAAAGGGCATCGGCACATATATCAATAGTTTGTGAGAGTGAAACGCAGGTAAATAGGCTTTTAAACCATAGAGACTGGATGTAATGAACTAGTCGGTCTGATTAAATCAGAAATGGAGGAAGAAAGAGTTCCACTCTTCGCCCATTTAACCAGACGTCTTTGGAATCTAGATTCAATAGATACAGTAGAGTCATGTGTCACTACCGGACCTAACTGTACAGATTTAGAGGTGTCATTGAGGATTGTCATCATTTTATTGATATAATCCTGGTGGTCAAGTATAACAACACCAGAACCTTTGTTTGGTATGATATTTGCAGTTTTGAGAAAAAGTTTGATAATTAGTTTTGTAATTATTTTATTTAAAAAAAAGAAATAGATTTGGAACTATTTGCGCTTTGAATTCTCAACGGTTATGTTCGTTAATGAAACCAAAAAAAAAGAAAAGAAAAAAAAGAAACCAAAACACAAACAAACAAACAAACAAACTAACGAACAAACAAAAAATCCAAACATTTTACACCACTCTCTAATAACATACAGTATGGATGCACCTGAAAACGGTTGTTTTTCCCACAACGTTTCGGCCAATGTAACCTCAGGCCAAGATGAGAACAATAGTCAGAACAATCCAAATAATACAAAAAAAAAAAAATTATTTTCTTCCCAACTTACTAACTTAACAAATGAGTGACGCAGACGGACAACTGCATTTGTAGCATTCGCAGAAATTATCAGTTCTTTTTTTTACATAAGTTAACTGTCTGATTTAAAACACAGACACTCCGGGATCGATCCTTGGACTATTATTATTTCTGATATTCATAAACAAACTCCCTGATATAATTGTGTCCGAGATGGGTATATTTGTAGATGATACAACGCCATATAACATGCACGAGGAAAGAACGGATATACATAAATCTAAATAATTGAAGAATTGTTAGAAAATGACGTTGTGGAATGGGGTCGTAAATGGATGGTAATATTTAATGCCAGTAATATAAAGCTGCTCTCTCAAGACGCCCCTCACACCAAATGTCATCCATTATAAATAACACCCTATGTGAGAATTCTCCCTTACAAACAACTCGGCTTAACATTCGCGGGAAATATGTAGTGTAACAAATCCATTGAGGATATTGAAAGGCTGCTGCAAAGAAGGTGGATTTACTCTATTGAGATAGAAGACTACTCATACTTTAGAGTATCCTGTACCTCTACAAGGCCACCATTCGCCCATGCAAGGAGTATTGTTGCCACATCTTGGTTGGTGCATCTACCACTAGCCTCTCCCTCTTGGATAAGGTTTTAAAAACTGTTTTCAATCTAATATGTTCCACTATGTCAACTCAGCTCCAACCCTTACCCCGTCGCCGCAATGTTGCACCTCTGTGCCTGTTTTACAGATATTTTAATGGCATGTGCTCTAAGGAACGCGTTGCACTTGTGTCTCCTCAACGTACATATCCTCGACAAACCCATTTAGCAACAAAATCCCACCTCTTCACTATGTTATATACTGGGTGGCATGAAGATGACGTCTATTCTGTTTTGTTGTTGTTCGTCTTAGGAAGAGTCTTATTGTTTCATCTAGAACCAGAGTACATTCTATTGCATTAGCACCAAGCCTGTAATTTAACTATCAGAGATTTTTGAATATCCCGATAGATAGAGAGATAGTTTGTTTGACATTTATACACATATGCTTGTTGTAAGCGTCTCTGATTGGAATTACCCTGTTCATTTACCAATAAATAACGAGACGCTTGTTATAAACAAACTTGGTTTATTTGACAAACATTAATATATACACAATGCGGCGGTGGAGTGAAAGAGGTGGTGATGGGAGAGGCGTGGTTGTAAACGTGACAGGAAGTTTCTCGTCGTCTGTGTCTCGTTTCTCTCTCCGCGTCTCTCTGCCTGTTTTTTTTTTACCATATCTCTTTTATGGATTTTCGACCTCGTAACCCATTAACCAATTTACGTCATCGACCTATATTCTGACCCTCTCGGTGTTTGCATTTGGTCTTACCTGCGGCCGAATTACGTTATTTCATTCCCGGGTTTCATTTTTGTCGGTCAGGGTTTAAGTTCGTTCGAGCTTTGCTCTAATCAACGGCCTGACCCATAAAACGAATTGCGTCATAGGACCAGGTCATCCAATTCCCAGGTTCCCTTTTTGATGGCCCGGATTTCGAGTTCATTCGCACCTTGCCTCTCCCTAACAACTATTTATCTCCCTAAATGCTAGAAAGCTTTTTTTTTCTAGTAGATTCTTCTCTCGAACAGCTAAACTTTAGAATTCCATTCCTGCTACCTGCTTTCCTGACTGTACTGATATGCAGAAGTTTAAATGTAATGTAAACCAACATCTTGTTAATCTTTCCTAGGGATAGTCCCAAATAGTAGTCCCTTACGTCCAAGTGGCAATATGCCTTGTTATAAGTGAACGTGAGTAAAATAATTTGAAAAAAAAAAAGTAAAATCTTCAGTTTTTCCCTCGCTCGAAAACATGACGTCATTCATCATAAACTCATATCATTCGATTATGTATGTCTTTTATGTTTAACCTTTCCCGCTGCTTAAACTGTACGTTATCCCTCTCTGGGAACAATTCGTTTTGCAAATCCGATAATCCTGACATGCACTAAAAGGGGACCCTTATCAAAATTCATACAACTTAACTTTGGCATTGGGTCCCTCTTACAGTTAAGATGTAAAAATAATTCCCATTTTATATCATGTTTTTCTGATAACCTCGGTTGATCTCGTTTACATTTAAAACGGATGGGTTTAATGCCGCCTTTTAGGCGGCATTTCGGCTCGTATGTAAATAGAAAGAACTTAATCTGTACAAGTGTCTTGTCATATAGATGTAGCGAACATTAATTTAACAAAAGAAATAATAAAAGAAAAAAATAACAAACAAAAAACTGTTACCTTTTTTTATCATCTCGACACAGACACATAAAAATCTTATTCTGTCATTCAACGAACAATAAAGTCAATTTTTAACATAGCGACTTCCTCTCCCTCCACCCCACACCTTCTGTTACATTTTCTATACCCGTGTCTGAAATCGAACGGTTCGAATCTCTCAACTGAATCAAAGGGTGTTGATTCGTGATCCGGAGATGAATTGCAAAAAAAAAGTAAAAAATTAAAATAAATAAATAAAATAAAAAAAAGTGGCGGAAAAAGAAAAGAAAAGGAAAAAAAAATGGCCTGTACTTTTATGGTGTTTATATGTATAACACGTCCTCTGTTGTTTCGCTTCATGGATAAAGTTGCAAACACGATGGTTCGTTCTGTCAGCCGGACGATTTTCCATGTTATGTCCGGAACTGAATTGGTTATATTATTTGGTTGCCCTTCAAGGTTATGGCTTTATTTTTTTTTAAGGTTATTCAACAGCAACGCCGTTCACGTGGCACAAAGAGAGATTTTATGTGAACGAAAATGAAAGATAAGAGAATATACTAGTCTACGCGTTGGCCCTTAAAGGGTAAGATGAAAAATGTTACAAATAAAAAGTGATTTTGAAATCATATTGCCTTTTATTATCTTGAGAAAACATTTTTAAAGTCATGAGTAAAAAAAACAAACCCAAAACCCAAAGCCCTCCAGAGCACTACCGCAAGCATTAATTAAAATTAAGGAGGTCCTACTAAAAGCACTACATAAACCAAGTTTCTACCTCTCCCCTCCTTGCAGAGAACATATTTTTTAAGTAAAGCCTGAAAAAATAAATGACCAGAATCACCAATGATGATATCGTAGTGGTTAGGAGCCTTGAGTGTCGTACAGGCGGTTAGGTTTCAATCCTGGCTTGAGGCAGTTGCCTGCCTAGCCGCACTGATGAGCTGCGAAACGGTACTGTATGTGGATGACTATATATATATATATATATATATATATATATATATATATATATATATATATATATATATATATACGACAGAAAAAAAGAATGCTTTTGGACCCTAGACGTCTTTCGCCATCCTCGTCAGGGGCAAACGGTTGCATTTTGATCTTTTTTAATGTGTGTGCGAAAATTCTCTTCTAAACTCGTGTCTAAATATTTGATCTACAGAGTTGAAATTTGATATATAGGGTCTTTGGACCTATAGAGCATTTTCGATCTAGTTTTTCGACAGCAAAATTGCTGCTCAGGAGTAAGTACAGGGTGTCCAAAAAGTCACTGAAGGGTTTTGAACTTAAATAGATTTTTTTATTTATTTTGGAGTAACATTTTGGACAGCTTTGTATTCCTGTTGTTTTTTTTTTTTTGTTTACAATTTGATTAATATATTTCATGTTTCTACATAAATTTTCTAAATAAAAAATAATATATTTTTATCACATTAAAGTATTTAGCTCAAGAGTCCTCAATATGTAATAAGTTATGAAAGTATTTATGGCACTTTTAGCTGCACGGAATTGTCAGCGTTTTATTCTTTACAAGTCTCTCGTCGACAGCTTGAAATAAATATAATGACCGGCTCGGCCAATCCTTCTTACGTCGGCCTCCTTTCTCTGAAAGGGAGTGACTCCTTCAATAAATGTTTTTTTTTTAACACCAAATACAACAACTCAATAAGTGCCTTCCAGCCTTAGTGAAGGTTGAGTGTTTTTTAATATATTTGTTATTCTTAGGAGAGAGAAATTTTTAATGTTTGTGATTCTCGTTTTCAAGTACTGTTGCCGGCTTCTTCTTCTTCTTCTTCTTCTTCTTCTTTTTTACCATACCTCCCCACGAGGCATAGTTAGAACCAGGAGCGTTTTTTAATGCGGAGAAAAGGAACAAAAAATAAAAATTGTCTCAATCGTGAATGATTTCTCCTATTTCACAATAGTATAATACTAGCCTCCTCATATTAAGAATTATTAAATTGCCTTACAATAAGAATTATTAAGTTGTTAGTTGTAAGTAGAGAAGATATAAAAAGATCCCCTCCCAATATTAAGAATGGCTTTCTAAATAGCAACGTTTTTATTTCAACACGCTCCGTATTCCATAACAGTATAATAGTACCCACCCCAGAAGAATGATAATTAAGTTGTTAGTTGTAAGTACAGAAGATTTAAGAGAAATTCCCTCCCAATATTAAGAATTGCTTTCGAAATAATAACGTGTGTATTTCGACACGGTACGTATTCGATAATAGTAAAATACTACCCCCTCCCCATATTAAGAATTAAGAGAATGACGTCATCATCTGATTTGAACATGTCAGACTAACATCAGTCCCTACTCGAAAATAAGGAGTAGTTTATGTTTGGGATCTAATTAAAAACTCACCAAATCCATTCACATTTCGTATAATATTAAAATCTGTAAATGTATATAGAAACAAATGTTGATTAACTCATATGATGCCTCCCCCATTTCCTCCGTAATGTATTTGTTTACGAATGTGACATTAAGAGTTTCATATTGAAATGCATTGTTTACATTTAAAAAATAGTCATTTCGATCTTCGTCGGTAAATATTTTAAATCAGTCATAATGTGAATTGTTCCTGAACGATTTTCGTGGAAATGTGATATTTTACATTTCGAAATGCGATAATCACGATGGTATAATTATTTTGACCGGAAAATTAATGTTTTCTCTGGGTAAAAAAAAACAAAAAACAAAAAAAAACTGTTAAACTTCCACAAGAAATCGGAGAAATGGAAACAGGAAAAAAATAGCGAACGAAAGGAAAGTAAACGAAACGAAACGAAACGGAAATAATGTATTATATCTGTATGTAAAAAAAAAAAATTCATGAAATGGAAAAAGTGTTTTTTTATTTAATTTTTGTTTAGTGTAAAGAGAGACGTTTCCTCCGTAATGTTTTGGTTTACGAATCGGGCGTTTAGAGTTTCATATAGAAATGCATTGTTTACATTTTAAAAAATATTAATTTCGATCCTCGTCAGTAAATATTTTAATTTACTCATGAAATTGATTTTTTCTATTCGATAATGATTTGTTCCTAATCGATTTACGTGAAAATGTGATATTTTACATTTTGAAATGCGATAATAACGATGATATAATTATTTTATGTTAAACTTTCCAAAGAAATTGGAGAAACGGAAACAGAAAAAAAAAAAAAAAACATCGGACGAAACGAAACGAAAGAAAACGGAAATGACGTATTATATGATTATGAAAAAAAAAAAAATGGAAAAATTTTTTTTTGTCTTAGTGTAAAAATGAAACAATGTAAAAGTAAGCGTTGTGCGTTTCCCCCATAAGGAAGCATTTCAGTTTTTGTAAGCAACTACTAAACACCGAAATCGGTGTGCGTTCGTAACAGTCGCTCGTGAACAATCAAGCAGCGGTGTAAATGGGGAGCGGGGAAACGAGGGAGTTATTAGAGAGAAAAGATTTCCATTGTTTCTAGCCGATGTTGGCAGTGAACTCTCACCAGAAAAAATGTAGGAATGTACGATTATCGAGCAAGTGTAGAGGTAACAGGCCTATAGCACACCTCAGATAGTGTGCTGCAGTTTGTGCATATTACATTTGCATGAAATGTCTTGATTTTAAATCCTATTAAGATCAAAAGCATAGGGAAAAATGACTTCATTATATATATATGCATATATATATATAAGAATAGACAGAAGAGGATAGAAAGAAAGATAGAGAGAAGATAGAAAGAAAGAAGATACAAGAATATTGAAGAGATTATCACATATATGTTATAACTTTACACACACACACACACACACACACATATATATATATAACTACTTCAGTTACTCACATTAAAAGTATATAGAAGCTAGAAATAATTGTAAGAAAGAAGTAACAACAGCTAAGGGTAAATATACTGAAACTACCAGAAAACGCATTGAAGTGCAGAAATTAGGAACTCGTGATTTCTGGAAAATCTACAACAGTGTAGTAAATAATGGACAATCAACAATACCCTCACTATCCAACAAACATGAGGTTATTTGCACAGTAAGTGAGAAAGTTAACATACTTGCTCGTCAGTTTGCCCCAAACTCTACCTTGGACCCAGCAAGCCATTCCCTCATTGATTTTCCTCTGCGGACAGAAACGACGCTAGATGATCTGAAAATCACGCCTGCCCAAGTACATGATATTATAAGAAACCTAGACACCTCAAAAGCATGTGGACCTGACCTCATCCCGGCTGTGCTATTAAAAAATGCTCCGCTGTTCTCTCTAAACTCTTTAACAAATACCTCAACGAATCTTGCTGTCGTGGCTGCTAGAAAACTGCTTCTGTTGTACCAATTCAAAAACAACTCTGGTGAAAGAACTGGCCCATTAAATTATCGGCCAATTAGCCTCCCCCTCTTTTCACCAAACTCCTTAAGAGTCCTTAATTAATCAAGCTCTAGTCCACCATCTTACAGCTGCTGAACTTCTGTATGACCACCAATATGGATTTAGGCAAGCCAATTCTACTGCAGATATTCTAACTGTAATCTCTGAACTTTATACCAAGCACTGGATAAGACAGGGGAGAGGAGTGCAGTAGCCCTAGATATATCTAAGGCTTTTGACAGGGTATAGCACAATGGTCTTCTCATGAAAATAAAATCCTATGGTATTACTGTGCGAATGCTTATCATAATTATATCCTTCGTAAATGAGAGAAGAATCCAAGTTGTCCTCGATGGACGTACATCCACAAAATTTGATATAAATGTGGGTATACCTCAGGGATCGATCCTTGGACCTTTATTATTTCTGATATTCATAAACGACTTGCCTGATAAAATTGTCTTTGAGATGGGTATATTTGCCGACGACACCACGCTCTATAACAGGCACGTGGGGAAAACTAATGAGCAGATATCCAAGGTAATAGCCGATACCCTAGAGAAACACCTTCAGTCTGTAGTGGAATGGGGTCAATAATGGATGGTAACATTAAACGCTGCCAAGACAAAGCTCGTTTCCTTTAATAATTACATGAAACCTTACCAACCAGTAACAGCTATGGCTAGAGATACTTTAACTGAAAGCACTTCGTTTCAAGCTCCTTGGCTTAACATTCACGGGAAACATGAGTTGGAATAAATACACCAAGATCATTGCTAAGGCTGCTGCAAAGAAGGTGGGCTCTCTTTATCGTGCTAGAAAGTTACGCCTGAAATTATCCTGCACCTCTACAACGCTACCATTCTCCCATGGAGTACTGCTGTCACATTTGGGCTGGTGCATCTCCTACTAGTTTCTCGCTCCTTGACAGGGTCCAAAAGAGAGTCGCCAACCTAATAGGTCCCGAACTGTCATCTAAACTTCAGCCCCTGTCACATCGACAAAATGTTGCATCCCTCTCCCTGTTTTACAGGTATCTTAATGGTTGATGCTCTGCCGAACTACAAACCCTTGTACTCCCGACAAACCCGACAAGCAACGAAGTCCCACCTCTACACAGTCAAAATCCCTAGATGTAAAAAGCCTTTTACTCTAATAGCTTCTTCCCCAGAACTGCAAGACTTTGGAATTCCCTTCCGGTTTCCTGATTCCTCAACTGTACTGACATGCAGAAGTTCAAGTGCAATGTGAACAGATATCTTGCTGCAAAACTCCTTACATAGCTCCACTGAAACTTAGGTCCCTGATAGTAGCCCCCTCCACCAAAGTTGCAATATGCGTTGTTTAGGGGAATATGTAATAATAATAATAATAATAATAATAATAATAATAATAATATATATATATATATATATATATATATATATATTCTTTCTATATAAATAAAACAGTAGATTTATGTGTGTGTGTAAATATCTAACAGGTAAACTCTTAAACTACCGGTCATGTAACACTAAAATTAACAGGAAATTGTGATTATACGCCATATATAACGAGTAAAATCTTTGTTTGGATGAATAAAGCGTACAGACATATATCGGCATGTTGAAATGCGAAACGTTTTTTCAACTGGCCGACATTTTTATACTTCTTTCTGCGCATGACCACACAACATTCATTATTTCCTATGTGTGAATTTTTAGACTTCAATTTCTTTTTTTTTTTTAATTACATTTTCACCCCATTGCCACTTCGGTGTAGGGGATGACTATCAGGGGAAACATCTACTGGGGTACTATGTAGGGATGAGGGCAGCGAGATGTTGGTTCACGTTGCACTTGAACTTATGCATGTCAGTACAGTTGGGGAAGCAGTGACCTGGAATGGAATTCCAAAGTCTAGCAGTTCTGGGGAAGAAACTACTGGAGTAGAAAGATCTTTTACATCTAGGGATCTCTTCAGTGTGGGGGTGGGATTTTGCAGCTTGTCGGGTCTGTCGAGGGTGTTCACGTCGTGGGGGCACAAATGCTTGCAGTACATCAGAGCATTCACCATTAAAATACTTGTAGAATAGGCAGAGGGATGCAACGTCTCGACGATGGGACAGAGGTTGAAGCTTAGATGCCAGTTTAGGACCTATCTTTGTCTCGTACCAACGCCGTAGAGAAGGCGGCTGAAATGCTGAATGTTTTAGTTTCGATTCTATCTGATGGCACTACGTCATTTTTTAAACTTTTGTCATCATATTTGTGTATTAATAAATGCGAGTATTTGCATGAGTTTAAATATATTTAGACGTATTTTACGGGAATCTTTATATATGGGATATTTGGATCTCGCAAACACTTTCAATTTAGTTTTTAACATTTAGAAATAAGTGCTAAGCGGTCAAAATCGAAAATAAACAGTTAACTTTGGTGGTAGTAAATAGACTTCTGAGCATGTGTACATATACATTTTTTTTTAGATTAAAGTCACTTAATTTTTAGCTTTTTTTATTCAACTGCTTTCAGGGTAATACGCGTAAGTTTTAGGGCAACACAATTTCGTTCCGGAGTAACACGCTTTTGTATTGGGGTACCATGCTTTCATTCCGAGGTAAAATACTTTTGTTCCAATGTAACATGCTTTCGTTCCAGGGTAACATGGTTTCGTTCCAGGGTAACATGGTTTTGTGGCGTGGGAACATGTTTTCATTTAGGGGAAACATGTTTTTGTTCAAAGGAAACATGTTTTTGTTCCGGTGTAACTTGTTTTCGTTTCGGGGTAACATGCTTCTGTTTCGGTGTAACGTGTTTTTGTTCCGAGGTAGCATGCTTTCGTTTTAGGATAACGGGCTTTTGTTTTCTCAGCCATGACTTATTAGAAATACTAAATAACATGCAATTGTAATCTGAGCGTTGCCCACACTGAAGATTGAACTTACACTTTTCAGAAGAGAGTAACTTACAACTGAAATACAAAGTACTTTATCCACTACGCTGCGGTTCGAAGTTACATCGATCGAAACGTTGTGCAATAACACTCAAGATAAGAGCACTATTCTGAAGAATCCTTTTGAATTGAAAGCAATGTTAAATTTTAGAAAAGTTTCTGCTAAGTAGCCAATCTCTATAGGTAATTACCCGAAGAATATAGTTTTTGGATGGTAGTTAATAGTGTTGGCACGATTAATCGGAATTGAGAATCAGGAATCGAAACTATTGGAACCTTCGGAAACAATCGAAAAAATTGTGCCTATTTTCCGATGCCCAAAACGATTCTTATTATTGTTTTTATTTCTGTTTATTTTGTTAATCACTTAATCTACGACTTAAGGGAATAATAAATGGGTCTCCTTCAGTCTTTGACAGACTATGGATACCCACGAAGGGGTGCCTGCGCATGAAATTATTGTGACAGGACGTGCGCAATCTCCAAGGATATCTCTCCTGAGTCGACATTGTTAAATACCCTCGCCAAACTTTCACAAGAAACACTCGTCTAGCTGTAAACATTATCAATAATTCACCCCCCACTCTTTATCTGTGCCTAAACCTAAACGTAGATTCCATGAACAAAGCTTCTTTCTTAGAACTGCACGCCTGTGGAATTGTCTTCCGTTTTCCTGCTTTCCGGCTGACTACAATATGGTTGTCTTCAAGTCTAACGTAAATAAGTTCTTGATGAGCCGTTCCATATAAGTTATCAAATTTACCAAATTTTCATTACTAATGATTACTATATTGTTCAATTTCTACTGTACACTCTGTAACCCGTATCCTTGAGTGGCCTCTTGGCCTTGATAATGTGGTGATGCCTATGTAAAAAAAATACCAGTGGCAAGTGAAGTGTATATGCAGGACGACCGGAAACAAATGGTGAAATAAGCGGAGAGTACATTCAGCACCTATAATTCCCAAATGGTCACCCATCTGCTACTATCCAGGCTCAACGTTGCTTAACTTCGGTGATCTGACGAGAACCGGTGTGTCAACGCGATTATGCCGTATATGGGAATAATAAATGCTTATTAATTTTAGACTACCAGTGAAACTAAAATCTATAGTTCATACCGATAGATGTACTTTTACATTTGCAAAAATATATGCACATATTACATGAGGTTTTGTGATAATCTGTTCCCCTCCCCACATAAAAACAGCTCTATGCTTCAAAATTTATAAAAGAATCAGAATCGGAATCATTAGAACAGAATTATTAATTGTATCGAGGTGGGGAAAAATATTGGCATCGTCCCATCACGAGTAGCTAATCTACATAAGTCCTGAGAAGAACAATAGAGTTCTTCTCGTGTAAAGACGGAAAAAATATGTACAGAGTTCTAAAAGATTTGGGACATTTTATAACAAAAGCACGTTACCCCGGAACGAAAGCATGTTACCCCAGAATGAAAGCCCTTTACATTGGAACAAAAGTATTTTACCTTGGAATGAAACCATGTTACCCCAAAACGAAAGTGTGTTACCCCGGAACAAAAGTGTGTTACCCCGGAACGAAATTGCGTTGCCCTAGAACTAAAGCGTGTTACCCTGAAAACAGTTGAATAAAAAGACTAAAAATTAAGTGATTTCAAGCTAAAAATGTATATGTACGCATGCTCAGAAGTAAATCTATTTACTTTCATCAAGGTTAACTGTTTATTTTCAATTTTGACCCCTTAGTAGTTATTTCCATAGGTCAAAAACAAAATCTAAAGTGTCCTCGAGGGCCAAATGCCGTATATATGAAGTCTGTAGACGCAATATTCAGAGTGGAATTTGGTAGAGAAATCTAGTACACACAGGGACAAGGTCACTTATCTATATATTTATAAAAGTGAAATTTACTGTGTGTGTATGGCTGTGTGTGTGTTTATTAGTGTGTGTACATTTCTCTACCAAACTGCTCTGTCAATTGTCAGTCTACAGACTTCAAGATTTGACATAAGGGGTATTGAGATTTGGGAAAATCTTTTTAATCGGGTTTCGGCCTGAAATTTGGCTGTCAAAGAGTCAAAGTTCAACGATTTGTACTACTAAATTCTACCAAACTCTTCCGGCAATTTTGGGTCTAAACATTTAAAATTTTATGGTTTCGGATTGGCTGCGAGCAGAGCGTATCTCCATTTGATTGGTCAGTTTTTATCACCAGTGTTTTAAGTAGAAATGTCCAATTTTCTGTAATCATACACTCTTTAATTAATAAATTAATAAATTATTTAATTCATACTCACAGCATATTCTTCGGAATTGCAAGGAAAGGTCTCTTTGCTTCTTCGGGCGCTTGGAGACCGGGTAGATAAAGTACCAGTCAAAAATCCGTTCTTGACAATCAGTCCGACAGCTGCAGGGTCAGGAACTGGCCCAGTACCTTTCGGACTGAGGTACGCTGTCTGGGTATCACACAGGAGGTCCATCTTCCCAGAACTTGTCATCTAGCTTTCGGGTGAAGTAAGTTTATTGCTTGCTGCCTGACGCTCCCCAACCGGGAAACACCGGCGGAGATGCTCAGGAAAATTTTGCTAGGCAAGAGTTTCCCTCCTTTGGGGGAGCTTGCTTGACACCCAAATTTTCAGATCTTGTGTCGCATAATACTATGGTGGAATGCATTTAAATATATACTCTCTTTAATTAATAAATTAAAAAATTAAATTATTTAATTCATAACCTGGACATATTCTTTGAATGATGAGGATGGATTCCCTTACTGTTTCGATTTCTTGGAGACTTGGGTTGAAAGTACCAGTCAAAAATCTATTCTTGACAATCAGCCCGAAGTTGCGGGGACCAGGAACTAGCCTAGGACCTGTCGGACTGAGATACGCCGCCTGAGTATTACCTAGGGGGTTCGCCTTGCCAACCCTTGCCAACCCTTGCCAACCCTTGCCAGCCCTTGCCAGCCCTTGCTAGCTGACTTTCGGATGGGGAAAATAGCTTGTTGTCAGAGGCGCCGCCATCAGCATTCTTCGATACGGATGTTCAGGCAATTTTTCCTAGGTCAAAGTGCCCCTCCTTTAGGGGCGCTGGCTGGATATCCCTACTTAGTGACCTTGTGTCACATTAAGCCATTGTATCGATCGATTTGATTGGTCGAATCTAACCAGACATGTCACGTACCTTTGGTGCCAATTCCTAATTTCCTTTTCAGTTTTCTTCATTCGTTCCAGATCAGCGAATGAGGAAGGACCCGTTTTTATTATGTCTTCTAAGAAGGAGACTTAGCCGCCAACATTAGTGCCTTTTATGCTTCAGATCTCAGCCGTTGATGAAGTATAGAACATATTTGTGAAAGCCTACGAATTAGGCGTACTCATATGACAGAATGTCTACAATCGTATTAGGCACTTCTTTTTTTTATTATTGTGAACTTTTCAACTTCGGTATTCAGCTTGTTTGTGTTGTTACCAATTTTTTAGGGCTATGAGGTCTAATGAAACACGCCTATGTTCATCCTTCTCTTGCAACAGACTACGACAACATGCGGATTGCAAAAGGACTAAAAACTACCAGCTCCAAAGTTGGACCAAAGATGGAGGCACTATTTTGCAATGATATCCTGTGTACCAATAAAGTTTGTCTTGAATTTTACGGGTAGGGTTTGCTGTTTTGTGATTGTCTCGTTTCTTGCCTTCAACAGAGACCATCGAACATGTTAATTTGAATTTCCATCTTGACATAAAATAATTCATTACAATGGTCTTCGGGTCCAGATCAAAGTGTAGTAACTGTTCCGGCAGATACTGCAAGCAAAGACCATATGTGGGGGTGACCCCCACATATAAGACCTTGGTCAATGAAGGGGCAACCCTTCATACCAATTGTTACTATCCAGCTCCCCTACTCCCCAGGGAGTCGGTCCCCATTTCCCCTTCACTCCTCACATTAAAAATCGGCCTTGTGCCTAATTTGCTCAGTGGGGGAGCAAATAAATACCTCAAAGTGTAGTAAGTGTTCTTCAGAGCTACACTTCAATTTCTTGTTCTCTGTCAGTGGAGGAGAAATCCTTCACGACTGAGACAATTTTTATTTTTGTTCCTTTTCGCCACATTAAAAAACGACCCTGGTGTCTAACTCTGCCCCGTGGGGGGGCATTGTAAATAGGAACAATGGACTATCATAGAACAGTACGCAGTGATGGGAATGTTATTTCAAACTGATAGGTGACGAGAGACTGGCAGACAGAGCCATTAATCGAAATATAAGGACACCTAGAACAGGGCATAACAGAAGTAGGAAAACAAACAAACAAGAATGGTTGTTCGCCTAAGTGTTTAGTCGACGTGTTCGGTAGGTTTGGACTTTTGTTGCAAAAAAATAAAATAATAAAAATCAAAAAACAAAAAAACAAAACAGGCAGAACATGGGAATGTCTGCGATGATTTACAGGCGAGTAATTTGATTTCCATGGAATAACATTTGTTATACTTTCCTGTAAAATCTTGAATATTTCAAACAATATAACGTTTCCGTTTCTTCGTAAAAAAAGTTTGTTTACCTCATTTTTCCTCCTTGTCACGTGATCGAAAAACACGAACGAAAGCAAAATATTACGAATCTGAATTTTTTTAGATGGCGATTGACTATTCGCATTATTTAGACTCTTCGGACAACTGTTCTCATCTCGAAGGGTTTTATTTTTATCACAACGTTTCAGTCGATGTAACCTCCGACCTTCTTGTATCCTGTCGATCTCGGGAATTGAACTAAGGATTGAACCTTTAAACCCCCAGAATGTAACAGAGCTCGTATGAGCGCGTGTAAAAATATCATCAGTAGTCGGAGGATATAGATGGCTAGCAAAAATATTAGCAGCAGTAGCCCCTAAAGCACGTATGCAAATTAACAGTTGTGCAAGAGATTGCGTCGAAAGAAAAAAGAGAGAAAAATACCCGACGTGGTCGAGGGAGAAGCAAAGTGCGCACCGGGGAAGATGGATGCGTAATGACAAAGGCGGGAAATAGTTGGCTATGGTGAGCATGAAGTAAGAAAAGTACATATGTGTGCAAAAAAACTAGAAAAATAATGAAATGTTTTGTTTTGTAAAGAACCACGAATAAATACGTTCTATTTGCACATTAAGAAAATGTCGAGCCGCATTTATTTTTGTTTGTTTATTACTCTGTGATGGTACCAGATGGCATGGGCGTCCGAGAGAGGTCTGAAATTTAGCGACACACCTACAAAATAACGGACACGCTACGCTACAAGGAGTGTAACTTTACAGCTTGAGTGGGCAATACTCAATACACAAATACTTAGGACTTCTACCAAATTATGGCTGTCAGAACAAGGACATGCTACTCTCCGTTCGAAATTCCGTGCAGATTCCTTAGTTCGACAGAAAGATTCAAAAGTCCGACAATATACATCAGAATAAGATCAGATGTTACATCGACCAAAAAGTTATACAAAATAACACTCAAGATGAGAACAGTAGTCCGAACAATCACAATAATAGAAATTATCAATCCTCATCACAAGAAGTCAAAATTTTATAAAAAATATTAGATTACTCGTGACCCGTTGGGCCAGTGTATGTTATAACTAACTAGAGTTAATGTATAACATTGCAAGTGGGTATACAGAGTTCCTAATTACTTTGCTTCCCCACGGGACAGAGTTAGACACCAGGTTCGTCTTTTAACGTGGAAAAAAGGAACAAAAATAAAAATTGTCTCAGTCGTGAAGGATTGCTCCTCCACTTCGAGAGAACAAGAAATTGAAGTGCAGCATCTGGAGAACAGATGCTACACTTTAATCTTGGCCAATGAGTATACAGAATTAATGTATAAAAGTGCAAGTGAGTATAGAGAATTAATGTATAAACGCGAAAAAATTGAATGTACGTGCGTGCGAAAACAAACATGGCGACCGGTGAAAGCAATACGGAATATATTGGATAATAAAGATCTTCACATCATTTTCCTTAGATTAAGTGAAAAATCTATTATATGAGAGGGGTGTAATCCGTTTAAAAAAAAAAAAAACGAACAAAAATACCAGGATGGAGCGTGCATTATACAGATCCACCAGCCTTAAAATATTAGGAAATAATTATTTACGGCTTAAGTAATCTTTAACGGTGAGACCTTTTCAAAACAAATCTTAAAAAAAAAAAATTTGAAAGATCCCTCCACACACCTTTTGAAGTATTTCTACGTGTTTCTATTTTTAGTTCATAGGCGTGGAATATGTGCCTATATTAAAGATGGCTTTTCATGTGGTAGGGGCATCTCCAGAGAAGATCCTAACTTACCCTATATGTGCTTCCGGGTTGCACTTGCTCAAACTACTGCATTTATATTTACTTCTCTATCGCACCCACAACAGCGGAGTTACTATCTTTAACATCTGAGAAAAATTAACCCCGCCCTATCTGCTTATCCTTCAGCTAATATTCATGTCTGTGAAGACTTCAATGTTGACAATGTGGAATGGTTAACTCACTCAAACAAGACCGATGATGAGGGGAGGTTCTATCATGATTTCTCCATTGCTTATGACCTCACAGATTGTTCACGAACCCACCCGTGTGCCAGACACTGACGGCCAGTATACAAGTTTCCTAGACCTTTTTCTCACAACTTGCCCTGAACTGTGTTCAGCTTCCGTTCTTTCTCCACTTGGATCTTCCGACCACTCAGTTGTATCAGTTAAGATAAAAATAAGATGTAATAAGTCCTCGAATGTACCTCTACATCGTACAGTATATCAATACTCTATAGCTGAGTGGGATAGCTTTTTTTTTTTTTTTTTACATGGGTGTCACCACTTATCAAGGCCCAGAGGCCACTCAAGGATAAGGGTTAATAGGTATACATTAGTCATTGTGATTTTAGCATAGTAAGCAGTGGGAATTTTGTAACTTGGATTACTTAGGGTGACGATTCAATTAGAACTTGTTCATATTGGACTTTTTCTTTTTTTTTTCATAGGTATCAACACATTATCAAGGCCAAGAGGCCACTCAAGGATAAGGGTTAAAGAGTGTACAGTAGAAATTGGCCTATATAATAATCATTAGTAATGAAAATTTGGTAAATTTGATAACTTATATGGAACGGCTCATCAAGAACTTATTTACGTTAGACTTGAAGACAACCATATTGTAGTCAGCCGGAAAGCAGGAAAACGGAAGACAATTCCACAGGCGTGCAGTTCTAATAAAAAAGCTTTGTTCATGGAATCTACGTTTAGGTTTAGGCACAGATAAAGAGTGGGGGGAATTATTGATGGTGTTTACAGCTAGACGAGTGTTTCTTGCTTCCGTACATTTATATCAGATCTACCTCTGCATTCCATGTTTAAAAAGGATGTGTTCTCTATAGTATCAGCCCTGACGGAATGGTTAATTGTAGGTATAGGCCGTTTCATACCCTCGAAAAAGTTCCAGCAAAAGCCTAATAGCCAGCCATGGTTCTCTCCAGAATGTGCTGCTGCCATTGCGCACATAAATAACTTTTTCCATTGCTTCCAACATAATAGATGTATGGAGAATAAAGCTTCTTTCAGGACTGCCAGAAACTATTGTAAGAAAGTAATAATGAACGCAAGAGAGTTGTATACATAGTCCGTCAAGTCCAAAGTAGCTGAGCAGCGGCTTGGTTCCTACCAGTTTTGGCAAATATCTAACAGAATCCTGAACAGAAGCGTGTGCTCTATCCCAACTATCATCAATGAACATGAGGTAATCTCGTCAGCATTAGACAAAGCAAAACTCTATGCCAAGAACTTTGCAGCTAATTCTACCCTTTGCGACCAAGGCTGCCAACCTCCAATATTTCCTCCTGTATCAGAAAACACGCTATGTGATATACAAATATCTGTACGCAATGTTGCCAAGCTAATCAAAAACTTTGATTCCAGTAAAGCAACCGGCCTTGACGGTATTCCAATTATAGTACTTAAAAATCTTCAACCAGAACTAGCGCCCATACTTACAAAATTCTTTAAATGTTATCTTAAGAAGAATTGCTTCCCATCACCCTGGAAAATCTCATCAATATGCCCTGTTTTTAAGAATTCAGGTGATCGCTTATCTCCCTCTCAGTACAGGTAAATAAGTCTCCTGTGCGCCATGAATAAGTTGCTGGAATCCCTGTTAAATAGAGCTAACCAGAGAGTTAAATCGGATTTGGATGATGAAGAAAATCAAAATAGTACCGATAATAGTAGGAGCACTAGGAACAACTCCGAAAACTTTGAAAAAAGAATGAATGGCAAAAATTGAAATCAGAGAAATGGCTGCAAAAGTACAACAACTAACGATAATGAAAACGGCTGAAATATTCAGGAAAACCCTTGAATGCGTAGAATAATACAAGTATACAATATAATGAAGAAGCGTTACAGGGAATGAAGAACACTAAAGCTACATATCTACAAGTTCTACACCACCATCACGAATCCCCTCTCATTGTCCCATCACCCCCTCCCCAAAAGGTGACATCAAAGAGCCGAGAAAGGTCAAGGAGAATGGAAAGACCGAGGAAATAGCACTGCCCAGACCTCCGCTGGACAAGCGCGAAGAGAACTGAGACCTTGGGGAGGCTTAGTGCCACTCAAATTCCAGTATAAACCAGCCAGCGAGAAATCAATAGTAAGAGGCTGTTGCGATGACGCAAATTTATTTGCAAATGCTATCGAAGAAGGTGGAGAGAGCAGGACGTCTGGGGAGACTTGTCACTCAGCTTCCAGAGAACACCACAGGTTTCTAATCAGATCTTTGATGATTTGTGTGAAAGCTCCATGTGAGCCAATAATTACAATAATAATAATGCTTATAATAATAATAATAATAATAATAATAATAACAAGAACAAAAACAACAATAATAAAAACAATAATGTTATTAATAATGATAATAATACTACTAATAATAACAACAACAAAAACAACAACAACAACAATATTAATAATAATAATAATAATAATAATAATAATAATAATAATAATAATAATAATAATAATAATAACTGGGAATTGGGTATTTACCTATTCACGAAAAAGAAATAGCTAAATATGGAGAGGCTACATCTTGCATAAAAATTACATCTTTAATCGAGTCGTAGTGTGGCTGGACCGCAAACGAATTGCTAACGAAGTTTTTATCGTGCATTGTGGACATGAATAAAATCTCTTTCAGATAAAAAAAAGGTTCGCCATTACATTGTTCCAAGCATTAATAATTGGCGGAATTGCATCTCCTAACATAGTAAGATATCTTCACATTTTCTATTGTTCTTCATGAATGGTTGAATATCTAATTCCCTGGGAGATTGATAGGTTGTCACGGTTCGCACAAACGGCCGGCCAAAAATTCTAACTTAACGCCCTGCGACTTTTTTTTCTCTGGGATTGGCTAAACAGCACATCTACTCAACCAAACGAAGAAATTTAGAAGAACTTGAAAAGCGTGAAGTAATAACTACCATTCCGCAAGAGTTTCTTGTGAACTCATTTGATGTCATTCTTGTTCAGTTTGAAAAGTTTGTGCAGATGAAATAAAAGTCAATGAATTATACTTTCTTCTCATACCCATTAATTTCAAAATGAATTGTGTTTCAAAACTAAGTTGTACAGGGTGGAACGATAAAAGTGTCGCCATTAAAAAAACAATATTACAACTTTATTTCAAATCTTTTATTGAACAAATCAATTTAGATAACTTGATTTTGTAGAAGAACTGTTATCTATTAAATGTAGACACCTTTAGCCTAAAGCGCCGCCTTGATCCAGGTGCGGAAATGGGAGCACGCCTTTTCCACAAAGGCTGGCGGGAGGTCGGCGAATACTGGGCGGATGGTGGCGATCAGGCTGGCTTTGGTGTTGTGGAAGGTCATGTTAATGATATTCACGACGTATGACAAACGAAGTATTCCAGGTTCAGGTTGGTGGGAGAGGCGTCAATTGAGAAGGGGTACAAAGTCGTAACACGCATTACGAAGCCAAGCCTGAGTCTATTTGAACTTGTAGGCCGGCGCTGAGTCCTGCTACCACACCAATTGCCTCCCAGCGGCCACCTGATTGCATCAAGGGATAACGACACTCTTCAGTACGTCAAGGTACATTTTCATGTTGACTTTCAAGTCGATTTCCAAGATGGAACGTGGCATGATGTAGCCCTCACTTGAAACCACACCAAAGACCATAAACGTGACCGGAAACTTTGTTATCACCCTGGACACGCTCTCAAGTGTTGAATTGTCCGAATTAGCATTTTGCGGGTAATGGCATTGGTCCTCTTGTCATAACTTGGATCGATAGAAAACATGAGTTGTATTGTGGCGTATCTCCGACCTCCTTCGTTGAATATTGTCTCATGTTTAGACATAATAAAAGGCTCATGCCACCGTTGGGATTTGTATACAACTGACCAACTAGTAGATGGTCTGCACCCCCCCCCCCCAAAAAAAAACCCAAACAAAACAGGTTTCATCAAACGGAAATTGAACCATGTTGTCTTTTCTAGGTTGACAATTTAATCATTTCATCATGTATGTATTTTAAAATAGGAAGTTACTTTTAAATCACTCTGTATATAATATACAGCCATATTTCAAAACTCGATCCCTTCCTACGGCCCATATCAACTCCACGTTAACGATAATCATTTCTATTTACTGGGAGATGATGGTAGGTTAGTGGTGAACGACACAGACTGACGAAATAGGTGTCCAGATTTCGAATCCAGTTCGTTCCACAAAAAAAAAAATATACTTTCACTTCGAATTTTGACAACCTTCTCGGGGTCCCTCCCGTAATCCTCTGACCAGAAGCATATCAGGGAAACCAATGCCAACAATATAATTTTCTGATTCTTACAATGATGATAAATTCTATTTACACTCCTTGTTTTTTTTTCGATCCCACCGGGGTAATTTATACTTATTTAAGACAAAAGATGGTGATCTCTTACAAACAAGGCCTCAAAATCATAATGTGTCAAGGTTTTCTTGCCCACTATAAAAGGAAGCGTAAAAATTAGTCTTTTTATTTACGAGCCTTCTATGGTCTTATATAAGGTAAGTTTAATGTGGGGAAAAATAATTAAATTGTATTATTCCTTATTTCTACTATATATATATATCTACTTATATATAAAACGCATTTGCGTGTTTGTCTGTCTGTGGGTAAGTGCGTTCCTTATGAACTCTAAAACGGCTGGTCCGATTTATTTTGAAATTTCACAACCATTTTCTGTATGCACCTGGGAGTGTTCTTAGATAAAGCTTATATAAAAATACACACGATAAGTATTAAAAATCGATAATCGAAAAGAAATCCATATATGATAAGTATTGAAAATCGATAATCGATAAATAACTTCCATTAAAGAAGGAACAGTCCGATTTTGATTAAAGTTACCAATTTTATACAGCCTAACATTACAAGTGTATTTGAGAAGTTATATAATCGCAAAAGCAGAAGGGCCAGCCATATAAAATCAACAGTAGGTTCTTTGATAAGACAGTGTCACCTTCAAATTTTTTCAAACTGCTTTAATTATGATACTTAACTATTGAATTTTCAGCTTTAATACAAGTCATAATATAAAATAATTCCATTAAATCAACATTCGGTTTTCTCCGGTGCAATGGATTGTAGACTAAGTCATTGCGTGGAGGTATATGAACTTTCGCTCTGCACATCGTGGTGGATTAAAAGTTTCGTTGATCCTCATTTAATTCCGGGCAAATTCAGTGTCCCTGATAGTAAAAGCATATGCTTTAACTGTCAGGGAGACCCAGCATTACCCAGAATTTATCTTAGGGAAACAAGTGTTTATATACACAGCTTTAGTATACTAATTGTTGTGTTTTTATCAATAACAACACGAACGCAGAAAGTAAAGGTAAAACAAATATATTAAGACGAAAAGATAATACATATTTACAAAGGTGCAGTTGTACTGCAGTTGGAAGATTGTCCGACAGAGGGCGTGTTAAAGTCTTTCATGGAGTAACCGGCACATGCGTCTTGCCTATCCGGCGTTCGAACACAGCTCGCCGGTCTTGCTGACTTGATACCTTTATCTATATCTTTTCACTCACGTATGCTAATTAGTGGGCATCTCCACAACACTAATGAATGTGTGTGTGTATGTGTGTGTGCGTGTGTGTGTGTGTGTGTGGGTGTGTGTGTGTGTTCGGATGGGAGAAAAATTGCGATGGTCTGTGAATTAGCAGAGCGTTGAACGGACGGTCAAACTACTAAACGCCGCTTATAAATCAGGGGACAAAAGACTCGATTTTACCGTCTACCCCCCCCCTCCACGTATTTTTTTTTCTTCGCTTTTCTTCTCTATTTTGTTGTCCACCCATTATTTGCTTTCCATCTTAATAAATCAACATTATATTCATTTTATCGCCTTTGCCTGTCGTCCAGGGGACATAACGACCGGCAGCTAATTTGTCGGAATATATTGATAGATCGCGCAAATAAGACGCGCGCGCAACACCGCATGCATGCACGCACGCAGATACACACGCACTCGTCATGACACACTGACAAACGTATTTCATTTGCACATACGTACACACAGTCGAAGACACAGACGAAAGACACACATGCAAACACCGGTTTTTCAGAGGAAAATAGATGAAATTACTTTCCCACACGGATTGTTAACTATTCTGCACTTTAAACTAACAATATCCGGGATTACATTCGACACATTTCTGTCAAAACTCGCAACTCCAAAATCCGACACACTTCAGTCAAAGCTTGAAACTTCAAAATCTGATACATTTCTGTCAGAATTTGCAACTCTAAAATCAGGTACACTTCTGTCAAAATTCGTAAGTCTAAAATCCGATACACTTCTGCCAGAATTTGCAACTCTAAAATCCGATACAATTCTATCAAATCTCGCAAGACTAAAATTCGATACATTTCTGTCAAAACTCACAACTGTAATCAAAGTTGGAAACTCTAAAACCCGATACACTTTTGTGAAAGCTCGAAATCCGTCAAACTTCTGTCAAAGTTCCCTTATCAGAAATCCGACACACTTTTGTCAAAGCTTGCAACTTCAAAGTTCGACACACTACTCCAAAAGCTGGCTCCTCCCAAATCCGTATAGGCTCACTCTCTGAAAAAAAAAGACTTTATTTTTTAACCGTCAACCTGTCATTTGCATATATGATATGTGAGAATTCGCGTTAGTTGTTGAGATCGTTGAACAGTAATTTGCTGTAATATCGGATGTAACGAGTGTATATACGTGCATTCATGCACGTCTTATCTATATAAATAGACGCGTGTATTAAACCGATGCGAGTGCATCGTCTAGTGTTTATAAACGTTCGTTGTAGGTGTGCGTTCACGTTTACACATATTTAAACAGAGTTCGCGTAACATGGGCAAGGTAAGAGCCATCGAGACGGGTTCTACTAAGATGACACATCAGGACACATTGGCAGTTTGATAACGAACTACTAAATTTAGGGTTCTTTGGTGTTTGGACTTATTACATAAGTATTTTTGTAATATTCTAGAGTTTCTAAATCTAAGTTAAAATGCCTCCGTTATATTTTTAACATAAATATTTTAGATATTTTCTTTCTCTCAGCATATCCTTTTTTACATAACAGTTAATAAATCAATGATAACAATCGTTCAGATCTTTGGCATTGCCGGCCACAGCATAACACATATACTACGCTGTCGTCTTAGCTAAAGCGCTCAACATAACATATTCTGCAACTGAATCTTGCAAGACGCGCAGACATGTAAGTATTTTTTAGGCAAGTAAGTTTCACATATGCATACATACATAATTCGCGTTGAGACTATAAATGGGTATCGAAACCGAGAATCGAAAAAATTCGGGATTCTTTAGGGTATCAGAATTAGAAAAAAATGTACCTAGTTTCCGATTCCAAAAGCGATACTTTTAATTGATTTTTTGTTTGTTTTTAGTTATACAATTGTATCTTCCAATTTAGTAAAACTTACATTTTTTGTTTTAAAACTACGAGTGAAACTAACACCTTTTCATCAACCTCACCACAAGGGTACTTTTAAGTTTTCGAAAATACAGGGTGCGACGATAAATTAGCTGTCCCAAAGAAAACAACAATACAGCTTTATTTAAAAACTTTTATTGAAAAAATCAATTCAGGTAATTTGATTCTCTAGTAGTACTAGCAAATATTTGATATAACCGCCTTCACCCTCAATCACTGCCTCGATACTGGTCCGGAACTGAGAGCATGTCTTTTCCACAAACGCCGGCAGGAGCTTGAAAAATACGCGACAGATGGCGCGATCACGCTTGCTTTGGTATTGTGGGAGGTCATGTTGGTGATGTTCTCAACATGACCAAACAGAAGTAGTCCAGCGGGTTCAGGACGGGGAAGAGGAGAGTCCACTGAGAAGGGTAGACAGTAATAGAACTCCTTCCGGAGCCAAGCCTGGGTCTATTTGGACTTGTGAGCTTGAGCCGAAACCTGCTGCCACACTAAGGATCTGCCAGCGGTCACTTGATTGCACCAAGGGATCACAACATTCTTCAGCACATCCAGGTACACTTTGGTGTTGATTTTCTAGCCGATTTCGAATATGTGAAGTGGCATGATATGACCCTCACTTAAAACCACACCAACGACCATAACTATGTCCGGAAACTTCGTAGAACTCTGCCCTCAAGTATTGAACCGTCCGGATTTGCATTTTGAGGGTACTTGCGATGTTTCAGTTTTCATAAATTGGATCGGTAGAGAGCATGTTGTACATCTTCGATGTCGCTCGTTGAACATTGTGTCACATTCAGACATAATAAAAAGCTTCTATCGCTCTTGGGGTTTGTACACAACTAGGAGATGGCATGCAAAAACAACAACAAATAAAAACAAAACAAAACCGGTTTTTATCAAACAGAAATAGAATCATCCAGTCTTTTCTAATACGAAAATTATATTGTTTCACTCTTTATATGCACACATTACATGTTTTTTTTTTAAAATGTAATTCGTAAAGAAAAACAAGAACAAAAATCACAAGGACACGTGGCCCAGTGGTTAGAGTACTTGGAAAAGTTCAGTTGTAAAAGTGATATTCTCCTGAAAGTTGAAGGTTCAATCCTCAGTGTGGGCGACCAAAAAATACAAATGCGAAGTACTTATGAGCTCTATCCAGTTATGCCTGTCAGAACGAAAACATAATACCCCTTTAAGATAGATAAAACAAAAGGTATGTGTTAGATGTATATATTCCGATATGGAAAAGAGTATTTCCATTTAAAACAGAATCTGTAATGGTATCGGTATCAGGATGATATTATAATCGTTCTATCACTAGCATAAACTTGAAGATACCCGAAGACGAAGCCGTTAATGACATACAAACAAAAACAAGTAGGTGGTGACTGAATAACTTTGTGCAATTTAAGCATTCTTAAATATCTTATATCAGATCCATCAAACTACAAGCAATGCTGGGCCCATAACCTCTCGAGTCAAGAGCCATTCCTGCAATAGAATACTGATCAAAAAAGTAATGACTCTATCAGAGACAAAAAAATTCAAATTATCCAATTTCGATTATTAAATATAGTGGTCTAAAAAAAAATTAAGAGCATCATTCCCGTCAGAGAAGCTTTGAATCGTACAAAATTCCAGGTAATAAAGTGATAGTATTACCCAGTCAGGATCCGAAAAATTTAAAGAGCTTTAGTATACTTCTGGTAGCTGATTAGTAGGGCTACGGCAACAGCATGTTCTTTTTATGGTTTGACTCTCGAGTGTGTATCCGTTGATATCTTACATGTTTTTTTTTTATATAGAGTGATGTGGTTCTTGGTTGATTAACTGTGTCGGATATATACTCGAGAGTCCAAACAAAGAAGGGAATAGTCTGATTAGTTCGTTCTTATCATTATTGATTATGAATATGATCGTCTCAATCCTTATGGTCATACTCTGATATAATACCAAATGCAACAGTGTACACGTGCGATAGTCTGTTACAGCTCATCTCGTTGAAGTAGTTATAGCAACCGCATAGGAATGCAGCATTGCGGTGACGAAACAGGAGCTTAAGATTGCCAAACAGATCGGGATCTGTAAGATGATTGATTCTTTTCAGCATGTAGAACAAGAGGGAGAGACTAGTAGTAATAAAGAGATCTGGCAATTAAATTGTTAATTCGTCGCTTGCCAAGGTTGGAGGAATGCGGGAAAAGTTCTTACAAAAAACAAAACAAAACAAAACACACACACACACACACACACACACACACAAAACAGAGATAAAAGAATAATATGTGGATTAAATTAAACAATGATGCAAAAAATATTTGCAAAACTAATTGTGTTTTCAGCTTATAAGATTTGTATATCGTCCAACAAAGTAGACGGCCCTATAAAGTTGTTACATTCAAATTAAAGAGAAATTTCCTTACTTGTTGACTGGATGGAATCCCAGTCATATATATATATATATATATATATATATATATATATATATATATATATTATAAATTACTAACTGGCTCTACCTACGTATTGGCCACTTTTGAAGGAAAAACTTGAAGTTTATGCATAAATTTATACTTTCGTATATTAATTTTATGTGAGTAAATGAAGTAGTTATATATATATATATATATATATATATATATATATATATTCAGAATGTTAGAGATTATATAATTATTTACACAGCTAAACAACGTCGCAGCCTACAGGAGCCATGCCAGCCAACGAACTGGAAGTCTAAGCCTCGAGTTTTGCCATCATTTGGGCTCATCAGTTAGACATATCCGAAGCTGGGTTTCGAAACCCGAGCCCCTTGCATGCGAGGCAAGCACTCTGTAAACGTAACAAACGCCTCGAACACAAGAAAATCTAGTAACTAACATTAAAATGGACCTACCTCGTCTCGACAAGGGGCGCTGTCATCCAACTAGCTAATAACCCCAAGCCGATGTCTCATTAGTATGAATTATCAACTCGCCAGTAAAATGCCATCCAGCAATGCTAACCTACCGAGCAATTAGTGATAGAATTTTCAGAATGTGAGAGATTATATAATTATTTCCACAGTCAAACAACGTCGCAGCTTACAAGAGCCATGACAAACAACGAACCGGAAATCCAAGACTCAAGTTTTGCACTCATTTGGGCTCATAAAATGAGGGCGAAACTCGAGTCTTAGCTCATTGTAGGCTGGGACGTTGTTTGGCTATGAAAATTATATATATATATATATATATATATATATATATATATATATATATATATATATATATATATATATATGAGACAATAAGAGTGGAAAATTAATTCACAAAAACTATATATCGGAAAATATAGAATGACTCATTTATTTAATAAGGATACATAGATTTATTTGTGGGATAAAGGGGACTCTTTATACCTAGGCATTTCGAAGCCTAATGCTACTCATCAGAAGATTAGAGAAGGTGCTATGTAACATAATGGTGATGTGACGTCTTCCGAGGGAAACATTAGGAACGAAATAAATAAATAAAATGTTTATGTTGTTGGGGGAACTATACTGAATTCTAAGATAAAGGAGGAGCATACTATAGAAAGTGTAATGTAAAAAGGAGTATAGGGTTTCTATAATATTTTTAAATAATGCAAGTTGTTTATGTATTTAAGATTTAGGGGGAGGTATAGGGGTAGTTGGGTTGTGGTTCTATTTTATCCGTATGTGAGATGTATAGTGTCTATGTAGTGGATTTACGCTAAAAGTTTTATCGACAGCGGTAATCGAGACAACGACAGCACTTAGGGTGTATGTTTTCAGGCGTAATATTATGATGAAGAATTTAAGCGATGATGTTAGTATATACTAAGGAGGATTAATCAAAGTAACTTATATCGCAATATAACTTATAAGGGGAATATAGCTGTATCGTGATGATATGAGATTAATGCAAGTTAAGTTGTGGGTTAAATGGGGAGCATACTAGGGTTTTAATTTAGTTGTGTAGGGGAAGCTCCAAAGAAATTTGTTGCGCTTTATATTATCCCGATAAGTATCCTGTTATAAAATTGAATTTGCTCTCTTCTTCTATCTACGCTCGTTATATATATATATATATATATATATATATATATATATATATATATATATATATATATATATATATATATATATATAAACCCACCCAATACTTTTGCTGATGAGGAGACTTTGTTTAAAACAAACTATAAGTACAAAATTATTGTCCGTGGCTTAATGTCTATCACAATAAAAACATCGTTTCCGAAACAATCGTTCAAATTATTGACTTTGTTGTGTTCCTTCTTATGAAACAGATTTTTAACTTTTAATTCTAATTTGAATTTTAAATTATTAATCACATTACTAAATATTAAAGTAGCTCTAGGATATTTGCCTATCGAGCTTATTATATATCTGAATTAGAACGAGCACAGTTCTATTTTGTATTTTAATTAAATTAGTAATTTTACTATCACATTAACATACACTCTGCTCTTTAGACTACTGTTCTAACCCCATATATATATATATATATATATATATATATATATATATATATATATATATATATATATATATATATATATATATATATACTAGACTAACCGTGACCGTTGGGTCAGTATGTTATATTAGCTATGG
>NC_136512.1:84551982-84586982 GCF_053919585.1 Euprymna scolopes | reverse complement strand
CTCCTCCTCCTCCTCCTCCTCCTCCTATTCTTCTTCTTCTTCTTCTTCTTCTTCTTCTTCTTCTTCTTCTTCTTCTTCTTCTTCTTCTTCTTCTTCTTCTTCTTCTTCCAAATATCCCCATTCCTTTTTTTATTACTTTTTGTCGCTAACCCCCCGTTTCTTTTTCCTCTGTTTCATCGCTCTCCCCCTTTCCTCACTTCTCTTTCTTGTTATCCCTTTACTTTTTCTTTTTGTTTACTTTCTCTCCTTTTCCTTTTCTTCATTTTTTTTTTCTTTTTGTTCCTCCTTTACTTTTTCATATTTTTCTTCCTTTTCTTTCTTGCCTTTTCTTCTTTTTTCTTAATTTTCATTTTGTTCATTATCATTTTTTGTTCTATTTTTATTTATCTCTTTTTCTCACTTTTTCTTCCTTTTCTTTTTTTCTTCCTTTTCTCTTTTTTCTTCTCTCTTCCTTTTCTTTGATTTTCTGTTCTTTTTCTTCCCTTTCTTCAGTTCTTCCTTTTCTTTTTTCTTTTTGTTATCTTTCTTCTTTTCTTTCCTTTTTTGTCTTTGTTTACTTTTTTCTCTCATTTTCTTTCTTTATACTTTTCTTTTTTTCTGTTTTCTTTTTCTTCTTCTTTTTCTAATTTCTAATACTCTTATTCTTCTCATGTACCTCCCCCCCCCACCAATTTGCGTTTTCGTCTCCACTTTGATTCTACAACTTCTGGCCGTATTATTTATTAATTTTTTATATGACAAATTCTCCTTATTCATTTTTTTCGGTTTTATTCTTCTTCTAATACTCTTTTTATTTTTAACCTTTTTGTTTTTATATTCATATTACTTCATCTTTTTCTTTCCACTACCCATTTTCTTCAATCTTCTCCTTCTTCTTCCTCTCTTCTTCTTCTTTTTTCTAATATTCCTTTTCTACACTCATCATCATCATCATCATCATCATCATCATCATCATCATCATCATCATCATCATCTTTTCTCCTTCTTCTTTTTTCTAATATTCGTTTTGTACACTCATCATCATCATCATAATCATTTTTTCACCTCTTCTCCTTCTTCTTCTTCTTTTTGTTTTTTCTAATATTCGTTTTCTACAATCATCATCATCATCATCATCATCTTTTCTCCTCTTCTTCTCCTTCTTCTTCATATTTTTTCTAATAATCTTTTTTCACTCATCATCATCATCATCATCATCATCATCATCATCATCATCATCATCATCATCATCATCATCATCATCAGCATCATCATCATCATCATCATCATCATCATCATCATCATCATCATCATCATCATCATCGTCTTCGTCTTCTTCTTCTTCTCCATATTTATCAGCACCATTATTACCATTATTAACTTATTATTATTATTATTATTATTATTATTATTATTATTATTATTATTATTATTATTATTATTATTATTATTACTATTCACAAAGGTGGTCGACTGGCGAAAATTATTTACAGGTTTTTCATAGATTCGACATAATTGTTTAAGCCCTTTTTGACGCTGATATTTTTGGTTTATGATCGTTCTGCTTACGCCACAAAAGAATGCGCTTTCTTTGTTGTTAAACCATATTTCCATTTATGGCCGCCGCCTTTGTTTAGGTCGCATTCAAGATTGTTTATCGTTGTTTCCTTATGTTATTCTTATTTTTGTTGTTTTCCCATCGGCACCTAACAAGCTGGTACTATTTAATAGAGCGCAACCGAGAACAGGTTTTGACGTTATCTTATTACATATTAAGATGTCCGCCATAAGGTAAGAGAATTGTAATCGTCTCGGTGTGCACAAGTTCGAAATAGGTATAACTTTAATATAATCTAATATGTCCCGAACTCTGTCTGCCAAGCCACAATCACTGTCACATCGCCGCAATGCTGCATCATTTGGCTTGTTTTACAAGTCCGTCTACGAAATATGCCCCGATAAGCCTATGGTATTTGTATCCCCTCGTCTACAAAAAGACTAACCAGACAAGAAGCAAATCTCACATCTTCACTGTAAATATTCCTAGATGCTGGCAAACCGTCTATTCTAATACCTTTCTTTTATAAATTTGAATGTAATGTGAACAAACATCTAGATGCTCAAGTTCTCACTGATGTTGTACCAGGATCCTATCGCGATCTATATGCAATATTCCTTGTTTGAGTCGAATAAAAGCAAAAAAAAACAACAACATATATATATATATATATATATATATATATATATATATATATATATATATATATATATCTAAGTCACACAATTTCTCATCAAATCACTGAAGTTAAGCAACGTTCAGCCTGGTCAGTACCAGATCGGTGACCATTTGGAAAAATCCGACGCTGTATGTACGTATATTATGTAGTTGGGGTCTTTTTAAGATGATGGGGGAAGATAGAGGAGAGGGAAGACATTTATACAGTTCTGTAGATTCTTAACATAGCGATTGAGAGAGGAACGGATGGTGACATTCATATTGATGAGGGAAAGATACATTATTACATTGAAAATTCTCATAAGACGAATTCAGGAGTTCTTGACACATGCGTAGTGGTCAAAATCGTTTAGAGATGATCCTAACTGACCCAATTTCATTTAAAACTCTATTTCTATATGACATAATTGACTGAGAGAAGACATGTATACCTTTCTACAGTCTGTGGTTTCTTATAACATATATCGTAAGAGGAGAGTAGAGGGAGGGTGATCAGTTCTTATATCACAAGAGGAGAGGGACAACCCATTACTTAGATGGAGAGATGGACACATTTCTTAGATGGAGAGGGGGACCCATTACTTAGATGAGTTATACACAAAGTTCATTATAAGGATGAGTGGGAACAAAGTTCATATAGGATAATTTCACATTACCTTCAATTTGGTAGAATGGTGACACGAAGACGGCAGTTACGAAAATATGAGATGTTCTTTTATTCCATTTGACCGGTCGCAATAATGATCACATCCAGGAATTCAAAGTCGACTACATGATTAAAGGTTTTCCCTTCGCTTCCAAAGGACCCTCCTCATGTCAGCTCTGTCTCCTATCTTCGTCTCTAACTCTGTCTGTCCGTCTGTCTCTGTCTGTCTGTCTGTCTGTTTCTCTCTCTCTCTGTCTCTCTGTCTGTCTGTCCAATCTCACTAAAACTAGCAAACTATATTGAGAATTCATTTTATGCTATGACGTCATGTATGGCTTTAAAACGTGCCACACACACACGTGGAATATCACGTGGCCACACACACACGTGTCGCACATGTCCAAACCATTTCTGCAGACAAAGAATTCTTAATAACCTATTTTTCGACCTAACTTATTTTTCAATATGTTTTTAATTTGCTATTGTTCGCTCTTCTTGATGCCCTTATTTTAATACAGTTTTCATAAAAAAGAATTGAACATTTGAAATTCCTTTTACAACAATATATCTAACTATTTTATGCGAATTTCTTCCCGAATCTATTGCCGAACCTTGCTTACAAGGTTCGAATCTCGGTCAATCTAATGCTTTTCTTACTTACAAGAAAAGGAGAACCTTTTCTTGTAACATATGTACGAGGACGTCGATACAAGAACTGCAAAAAACATAACGTCATTTTCCCTAGGCGGGATATATATGCGACTTGGAAGCCTCTTATATATTTGATATTCCCTAAACACTTTCTTCTTTGAAGAATCCCATTCAGGGTGAACGGCGCCGGATATAAAGGGTTCAAACTCACTTTTCAAATATAACAATAAAATTCATGCCATTCATCGTGGATTTCCCTGTACTGCTCGTCTTTGGAATTCACTCCTTGCTCCCTATTTTCCCGACCACACAAACATGTAGTCAGTGGGTTTTTAATACTATTTTTATAGTTTATTTTGTAGGAATTATTTAATGTCAAGATGGGAATTTTAACTAACATGTTCGATGCTCTCTGAAGGCAAAATTGAGTAATTATACATCAAGGATGGTTTATAACGAGTAAAATCTATGTTTGGGTTGTTTAATAAAACATACATATATATATCGGCATGTTGAAATGCGAAATATTCATTTCAACTTGCTGACATGTTTATACTTTTTTCTGCGCACGAGCAAATTACATTTATTATTTAAAGTGTGTTAATATTTATATGAAAGACTTTATAAGCTTTGTCTCGGTACCAACATCGGTAGAGAATGCGGCTGGAATGCAAAATGTTTTGATTTCGATTCTATCTGATGGCAGTAAATTATATTTTTTAAAACTTTTGTCATAATATCTTTGTATTAATAAATGCAAACATCTGCATGATTTTAAATATATCTAAGCGTATTTAACAGCAAGCGGAATCAAAAGCGCTATCGTATTAATATATAGATCCTTGCATCATATTTTGAAAAGAAAAAAGAACTAAAGGATAAAAATTTAAACTAGAAATGAGAATTAGTGCTACTGGCGAGACATCCATAAATAAAACGCGCCTACTGCTCCTTCATCACGGGGGATATAGAAAAAGAAGTCAGTATGAATTAATGTTTCGTTTAATCAATAAAATAATTATGTATGAGGACGGAATATTCACATCAATAGGTACTTCTGCTCGTATATATATATATATATATGTAAGTGAAAGTGTCTGTGTGTGTGTATCTGTGTATCTGTGTGTCTATGTGTGTACATTTCCCTACGAAATAACTCTGCCAATTTTCAGTCTGCAGACTCGAAATTTGATATACAGAGTACTGAAATTTGGGAAAATCGATGTGATCGGTTTTCGGCCAGAAATTTGGCGAATAAGGTGTCAAAGTTAAACGATTTTATCTTTGAGAACTGTACCAAACACCTCCGACAATTTTCGGTCTAAACACTTGAAATTTTAGATATAGGTTAATTGGACATGGATCTGACTTAACTTAATTTGAGCCCAAAACAATAAATTTAAAGGGTCATAATAGGGGTCAAAGTTAAAAAAAAATTACCACTTTTTTTCTCAACATACATCTTCAAATACCCGGGCAACGCCGGCCACCCATGCTAGTATATATACATATATATATATATATATATATATATATATATATATATATATATATATATATATATATAGAGAGAGAGAGAGAGAGAGAGAGAGAGAGAGAGAGAGAGAAAATAAAAAGGAACACACCGTATTTTATTTTCTCTATTTTGTCGGAATACTATTTCCATTATTTTCATCATATATATATATATATATATATATATATATATTCTTAGGATTATTAGAAAGAATGTACTATTGAAATAAATAATAATTCGAATTATAACAAATGTTAAGCTCAATGAAGGTGAATTTTCACATTCAGAGCATGCATACCATTGTTTTTCATTCCAAATATGAAAAGATAGAATTAATTTACATTCATAAAATTTTAATCTTGTTCTTCTACTTTTTTTTTCTCATATAAGGTAAGGAACATATCTTATGCTATCCAACGAAATATTTGTAAGTCGTAATATAATGAAATTTTAGGCATCTTCAAAAATCATTAGAAAAACAGAATATATTTAACAAGTAAAAATTTATGCAATTGATTCCGAATTTTTGCCTTTGGAATCAAAGCTAATGATACGTATGTATGTATATGTATATATATATATATATATATATATATATATATATATATATATACATATATATATATATATACGTTTTATTTTTTATTACCGTATCTTTCTGTTAAGTTACATTATTGTTTCAGCTACTCGACCGTTTTTTGGCCGTCTGTAGCTTCCTCAGCTTCAACAGAAAGACACGGTAATAAAAAAATAAAACGCATATTTTCTCTACAACAGTATTGAGCACTTCCTTCAGTTTTTATTAATTACCATTTCTACTACATAACAAATAAATGACAAAAGTCCATATTCTGAATTTCAAGATGTTGACACTCTTACCGTTTATTCCTTTAAGTAAAAGGTTTGTTGGTTGGTTGGTTGTTTTTGTTTTACGGCATATCAACCTGTTTCAGGTTATTTAATGCCGAATCTAGTGATTTTGAGGAACGATTTTTTAATGGAGTATATTTGTTTTTTTTAAGTCGGATTCTATTTAACACATAGTTGTGACTCTAACAGGTGCTACCACTCCGGGTCAGAGTGGACCTGGGAGCAATGGCAATTAAAGGGTGGCTCCACACTCCCCAAGGTCTGCAAGCTGGGGCCTCACGATCGGATATAGTTTTAGGTCATATCTAGGACCTTAAGTAAAAGATCATGCACAATTCTTGCATGTCAACTTTAAGCAATAAACAGTAAGATGGTCAACCTCTTGAAATTTGGAATATAGACTTTTTGCTCTATGCTCTCTAATTACATCGAGCTTCATATATTAAAGCGTTGGAATAAATAAAAGGTGAAATATAATTCAAGAAACATAGTCAGATGGGGACTTTATTACGTTAGCAAGTCAATAAAAGCCCTTATTTACTTGTTAATGTAATAAAATTCCGATGTAATTTAATTTATATTTAATTATAAAGTCCAATTTTTATCTTCTAGATGTCAGATTTTAATTAAATAATACATTATGCAAAATATATCATCATATTTAATTTCCTATTCTATTCTAAATACACAGCTGATTACAACTAGTGTTAATATTTGCTATCATTATATTATTACATTTGGTTCATTGTGGTTTACAATTTCTCAGTTTATTTTAGCTTATTTGCTAATTTTCTATCTTATTTAATATATTTTTCTATAAAAAAATGTGTTTAGGCTTCTATGCTTTCATAGTTTAATTCATTTTACCCTAATCCATGCTTCTAATAAGGTTTTAGTCGTGACAAGATATACTTAGATTTATGTAAACAGTTATAAACTATTTCATGTCGTTTGTTTAGAAGCTTTCTTTAAATATTACTATATGATAACATTCTAGATTGCAAAAGTTTACATCGACCAGTTGGAGAGTATTTACTAGCACAGCCTAGTATCAATCATTTACATGTTTTATTTAAATCTATTCTTTCTTAATTCCCTTATTAAATTTGCTAATGATGTTGTATTATTATTAAAAGATACTATATAGCTGTTAAATCTATCTTTAAATCCCCGATGAATGCTGTGGTTCTATTATTGGCTGTTACTTTAGTTAGACGTTAGTTTTTTTTTTCACGTTCTTTTCCTCCTTTTTACTTAACATACACCTCCAAATACCCGAGCAATGCTGGGCACACAGACTTGTCTATAATATAAATCTCACCTGCCTGTTTAAATGTATGTATGTATGTATGTATGTATGTATGTATGTATGTAGGGCGAATGAACTCTTTTTCTGGGTCAACGGCCAACTAGCACCGTGTATATTTGTGTGTGTATATATGTGTATTGGGGTAGAGTGAAGAATTACCCCAAGATTTTACATTTACAAACGCAAGGGAAATCGTCAGTCATGTGACAACCACCGCGGGATATCCCTTCTTTCCATCGCCGGGAAAATCCTGGCCCGCGTCCTTCTCAACCGCATGCTGGTGCACCTTCAAGATGGTCGTCTTCCCGAGAGCCAGTGTGGCTTTCGAGCGGGCCGAGGGACGACTGATATGATCTTTGCTGCACGCCAACTGCAGGAGAAGTGTGTCGAGCAGCACCGGGGCCTCTACACCACGTTCGTCGACCTGACCAAGGCCTTCGACACTGTTTGCCGAAATGGCCTCTGGCGGATCATGGAAAAATTTGGTTGTCCAGACACGTTCATCGCCATTGTCAGGCAGTTCCATGAGGGCATGACCGCTCGTGTCCTGGATGACGGCGACCCCTCAGAGCCCTTCCCTGTGACCAACGGGGTCAAGCAGGGCTGTGTCTCAGCCCCGACGCTCTTCAGCATGGTTTTCTCTGCCATGCTCCAGGACGCTTTCAAAGACAGTCACTCTGGCATTAACATCAAGTACAGATGTGACGGGAAATTGTTTAACATCAGGCGAATGCAGGCAGTCACCAGAGTCATCAGAGATCTTCTCTTTGCCGATGACTGTGCCCTTAATGCCCCAAATGAGATAGAGATGCAACGTCAAATGGACGGATTCTCAACGAGTTGTGACAACTTTGGTCTCACCATCAGTACAAAGAAGACAGAAGTTATGTACCAACCCGCCCCAGGAGATGCATACCATGAACCCGGCATCACTGTCAAAGGGCAGAAGATCCATGCTGTGGAGCAATTCACCTACCTTGGCAGCACCCTCTCCCACACCACCAACATTGACATTGAGGTTAACCATAGGATCTCCACAGCGAGCAGTGCATTTGGAAGACTTAGAGACAATGTGTGGAAGAGGAGAGGCATTACACTCGCAACCAAACTAAAAGTATACCGAGCGGTCGTCCTGACAACCATACTCTACGCTTGCGAAACTTGGACGCCATATAAAAGACATGAAAAACAGTTGAATGGCTTCCACCTCAGATGCCTCCGTAATCTTCTCAACATCTTCTGGCAAGACAGAATTCCTGACACAGACGTCTTGAAGCGCGCAGGGCTCCATACCATCACCACCATAATCCGCAAAACCCAGCTCCGGTGGGCAGGCCATGTCTATCGCATGCACGACAGCCGAATCCCCAAACAAATTTTCTATGGGGAACTCAGCCAGGGAAAGCGGAATGCAGGGGGCCAAAAGAAACGATGTAAAGACTGTCTGAGAACGTCCCTAAAAGACTTTGACATCAGCCCCCAGTCTTGAGAGAGTCGCGCTGCTGAACGTTCGGCCTGGCGTTGCGCCATCAGCCTAGGAGCCGACAGGGCAGAGAATCAACGCATGACACACGACCAGCAGAAGCGTAAGAGGAGGAAGGAGAGAGCTATCGGTTCACAGCCTGCCGATACCGCTTCACGTGTCCAGAGTGTGGAAGAGTCTGCCGAGCACGGATTGGCCTCATCAGCCATCTCAGGACCCACAACCCCCTGACGCCGAACTGATTGATACCTTGGTCATCGTCGACTTCGACGGACGAGCAAGAAAGAGAAGAAAAGAATTGGGGTAGAGAGGGCTCCCGTAAGCCGTGGTGAAGGCAACCTTTCTAGGAGAAGCAAATCTCTGATTTTAAAAAACCATAAAGCGGAAGACCAGTACCCGCATTAAGCTGGTCTGCAGTTTAATTTGTTGCTGGCTATCTTGCTCTTGCTTGTTGCTGGATCTCAACATTTTGAACCGAGAGAGAGACTTAGCTGTCGTACAAAGCTAAGACTCTGTAACATCATATTTGTATAGATACTCCCTCAGACATTTGGGCTCATGGATTTTAAATGTCTGAGGGAGTGGCACTTGTCTGACAAGACGTTGCAATCATCATCATTATGTATGCATGTATTTATGTATGTATGTATGTATGTCTTGCAAAAAAGTTCGACAGAGGCGACAAACTCTGACAACATCGACATATTTTTAAGCGCGACGTCTCGGACGACAAATATCGAAAAATTAGCCCAATACAGTAATTCCTCCCCTCTATACTCGGCCATTTTGTACAAGGAGGAGTCGACATTTTAGCAAGTCATCCTCACCGTTGGATTGACTTCGGTTAATTTCAACATTTATGACTTCCGGTCGCGATATGGCGACATCGGCTAAGATGTCAGATTTTCTTTCATTTTCTTTTCTGCCTTCGCGGCACAGGTTCGAGCCTGCCTACTACCACTTATTTTTTTGCTCACCACATGACTCCAAACACTCGTGCAACGCCGGGCACCCAGGCTAGTTTACTATAACTGAACTGTAAATTGTAATCGTCATATTTAATTAAACTAGCAAGGAGATCCGAGGTTTCCCGGAATTGAATGAGAGCCCACCAATGTTTACCCTCCTATATTTAATTGTTGTCAAAATCGATTTAATCACCCATTTTTTAATCGAATTGATTGATTGCCTGCTCTAATCGGGGACATATAAAGGTGCACCGGACGCAAGCTCCATGTGCCATCCGCAGTGACTTAGTCCACAATGCATTGTAGTTTCCATTGCACTGCAGAGAACCTACTGTTAATTTTGTCAAATTATTTTTTATATAATGGCTTGAATTTAAGTTTTAAATGTAAAAGTCAAGTATAATGGTTCAATTGTGCCATAAGCGGAAACATTCAATTCGAATGCGCCTCTATTGATTTTGTATGCCTGGGCCTACTGCTTCTGCAATGATAATGGATTGAATTTAAGTTTAAAATCAAAAAAGTAAAGTGTCATGGTGCAATGGTGCTTTAAACAGAAACATCCATTTTGAACGAACCTGTCATATTAAAGAACCCACTGTTGATTTTATATTCCGGGTATTCCGGATTGTGTGGCAATAAAACTTATTAAATGCACTTATGCTGTTAGGCTGTGTAAGGTGTTAACTTTGGTCAAAATCACTTGTCTCTTTTTTCATTGATTTATTTCGATTATCGATTATCAATACTTATCGAATACCTATCTGCCAAGCATATAAAGGAACTCCGTGTGAAATTTCATAAAAATCAGCCCAACCGTTTTGGAGTCCATGGGATACGAACTCACAAACACACACAGAGGCAAAGTTCCTTTTATATAATAGCAGCGATTTTACAGTGCTTGAAAAAGAAGCATTGTACGAAATGTTCTTGAAAAACAAAACATATTTAAAGCAGTTTCCAAACGTAAAAGAAGTGTACAGGTCGGTAAAAAAATCAACATTTATTGTGCTTGGTGAACATTCATTATTTGAAATTAAAATAGAAAAATCCCCCAAGACATTTCTCGTCAACCTAATATATATATTCTTACTTGCATCTGTGTTGTCTGATTGAAGTTTTGTTTGGTATGATATTTCGTTAATATTTCCCTTCGTCGTGTTCAAGTAATTCAAACATGCAATAGAAACCGCCATTAGTGAGAGTTATTCGTTAGAAATTGAAATAAATTTAAAATTAAGTTAATTAAAAACAAACTATTATTGAAAAGTTAGTATTGATATTTTTTTATTTAATAAATATTGTTTTTCACCGTTTCTTTTTCCTTTTTTATTTCTCTTTTTTTAATTTCTTTTTTTCAATTTCTTCTTTCCTTCGTTTTCTATTACTTCGTTCCCATTTTCATAATCTTTTTTCTATTTCTTCTTCTTCTATTTCGTATTCTTCATTTTCTTCTTGTTCTTCTTTCTTTTCTTTTTCGTCCATCTTCCCATTTTTCTTCTTCTTCTTATTTCTTCTTTTTCTTCTTCTTCTTATTTCTTCTTTTTCTTCTTCTTCTTATTATTATTTCTTCTTTTTCTTCTTCTTATGTCTTCTTTTTCTTCTTCTTCTTCTTCTTCTTCTTCTTATTTCTTCTTATTATTCTTTTTCTTCTTCTTCTTATTTCTTCTTTTTCTTCTTCTTCTTCTTCTTATTTCTTCGTTTTCTTCTTCTTCTTCTTCTTCTTCTTCTTCTTCTTCTTCTTCTTCTTCTTCTTCTTCTTCACTACGGGCCTAATCAATTCAGCATCTTTTGATGGCGTGAAGCTATTGTGTCCAATTTCATTTTATGTTGTGCTTTCCATTCAGAATCGACAAACAAAACGAAACAATACAAAAAAAAAAAAAAAAGAACAGATTTCCGTTAATCGATTGTTCGATAAACGATATTCACACGACGTCGAAAACAGATCGAAACCGGATCTAACGCGCAAATACGTTTGAATAGCCTCTAAATGCCGCCAATGATCCGACTTCCACAGAATCGGGGATGTGTCAATATTTATTTAAAGGCAGAGAAATAAAACGCAGGTGGGGATGGATACACGTGATGGTTCAGTTGGTGGTGACTTCGGTTTGAGTAAACAAAAAGCGACTAGAGATCGATACCAACCAACGGTAGCATTGAAGATTACTTTCTCATAAAATATAATTCATCATAATATTGTGGAGGTTTTGCTATATTTGTTTTGGGAAATTATTTGTTTTCTGTTTTTATGCTCCTCTGAATTCGGCCATCTTGTTTTCAGGCTTAGCGTTGTTTCCTTTTTCTTCTTTTGTTTGGAATTATTTTAATTTTGCTTTATCAAATAAGCTTTAGTGTGTGCGTTTATTAGTGTTTGTTGATTCACACACCTGCTTTCTTATGAATATCTATTTATCTATCTGTCTGCATATCTCTCTCTCTCACATATATATATATATCAACATCTTTCCATATATTTGTCATGTTTCTCTTTCTCCCAACTCTCTTTCTCTCTCTTTTCAAATCTCGCTAAATTCAGGCACTCTGATGAGTCGTAGATGACGAAACACGTGTTTGTGGATAATTATGTTGTAAAAACAGTATATACGACGCTCCCCATGTGGAGGTAGCAAATTGGTAAAAGGGAAAATCATTCCCAACTCGCATTTAGGTAAAAATGTACTTTCGTAAATAATTGAATTCATTCAAAACGTATCGCAATATGTATGCATATATATATATATATATATATATATATATATATATGTATATATATATATATATATATATATATATATATATATATATATATATATATAAGAACAAGTAGTTAATAAAACATGTTAAAAACACTTTGGAAAAGAGTTAAAAACACATTTAATTTAAAAAAAATAAATGGATAGTCCTTAATCCGCGGAGTTTCGAAGAAATAACTTCTTCTCATCAGAGGGTAGGATTTAGCAAAATACGGGATCGGATTTTGCTTACAAAAGTATTAAATGAAACTACAAGTAAGTCATAGATCTTACTTGATAACAAAAATTGAAGCAGAGGGAATGGGGTGAATAAAAACGTGATTTCACATGAATGGATAGTCTGGTGAAGGGTAAAATATCCAATGCTGGTAAAATCCAAAGATGCAGAATCCTAGAAAATTAGTAAAAATTCCATTCGCACATGTAAAATCCAAGGGAACCGCGTAATTGGGGGAAAAATAGTTGAATGGTATTTGGAATAAATTATTCCAAATACGATTCAACTTTTTTGTCCTCCCTTCTTTTTCTTTCTTCTTCATATATTTTCTTTAATTCCATTTGCATATCTTTCTTTTAATAATATATTGGAGTTCTTTCCCATTTCCTTGTACCTATTTGTGAATTATTCCACGGAGTTCTGCCTTTTGGATTACTTTGGATCATTTTCCAATTACGCGGTTCGACATTTCTTCATTCCACGCAAAATTTATCTGTTTTTTTTTCTTTGTACTCATTTGTAAATTATTTCACAGAGTTTTGCCTTTTGGATGATATCGAAATATCTTCCAGTGATGCGATTCCTTTGGATTTTTACTTCTAGATACCGGACCTTTACCAACTTTTCTTTGATTTTATCGTCATTGGTTATTCCATTCTTCACTAGACCATCCATTCATGTGGAATCATTTTTCCTTTTTTCCACATTCCTCTCTTTCACTAATTTTTAACTTTTACCAATTAATCTCTCTGTATTACTTGTGTTTCATTAAATACTTTGCAAGCAAAATCCGATTCTGCATTTTGCTAATTCCTACCCTCGTTGTTTGTCGGACGGTCTCTACAATAGTCTTCTCTGGTTTATTGGTCTACAGACTGGATGCTTGATAGTTATGGGATTTGGACATGCGGAACAATTCGATTTGGGTATTATCCGGTAAAAATAGCTACTAACGGATCAAAGTAGAAATTCAATATTGATCTTGGCAGGAATAACCCGAATAAAACTTGTTACTTCTGCGCATTTGAAAATATACAGCACTAATAAGTTCAACGGCGTTGTTTTATGCAGTTTTTGTGTACGTATGGATTTAAGTCATACGTTAACAGATAATGCTGGAGAGTTATGTGCTTTGGTTTCGATTCTAAATAATAACACCCAAGTCATATTCTTTTAAAACTTTTTAAATTAATATTATATTATGTTGAATACAATATGATAGTCGATAGAAAATTAAGTCGTTAAAAAATACGAAATCTGCGTAAAATAAAATAACATATTTAATCGTATTTTAAGACTGGGTAACTTCAGGTGCCCTGCTAGACTATATATATATATATATATATATATATATATATATACATACACACACACACATATATATATATATATATATATATATATATATATATATATATATATATATATATATAGCAAGTTATAAATATATATGGCGTTTACGCTACACTCGGTATATATATAGTCTAGCAGGCTATCCGAAGTTTCCCAGTCTTAAAATACGATTAAATATGTTATTTTATTTTATGCAGATTTCGTATTTTTTAACGACTTAATTTTCTATCGACTATTATATTGTATGTATATATATATATATATATATATATAGTGTCCGTATGTATTAATAATTATTATCTCTTCTCTTCTCTATATAAATAAAATGAACTAATTTTTTCCCATGTGAGCTTGACCATAATAGGATTAAAAATCAAGACATTACATGCAAATGTAATGTGCACAAACTGCAGCAGAGGTTCTGAGGTGTGTTATAGGGATATTACCCTTACACTTCCTCGATAATCGTACATTTCTATATTTTTCCCGGTGAGAGTTCACTGCCAAAATCGGTTAGATTTAATGACAGTTGCAACATCTGTTCTCTCTATTAGATCTCTTCTTTTCCCGCTCCCCATGTACAACGCATCGGATGCGTTCACCAGGAACCGTACGAGGAAACATCGGTTTGGAATCGCACAAGGTTATTTATACCGTTTTTAGTTTTTTTTTTAAAATCCTATTTTCACTGATTTATGCTTTCTGTTTTTACCCTAAATAAAATAGAAATAAAAAATAATATACACAGAAAACGCGATTATTATTATTGTTTTCTGTTTGCTCTTTTTTTTGGTTAGTATAAGACGCAACCTGCGGGACTAACCAGTTTTTACTTCTGGTTTTAACGACTCGAACCTTGAAATATAACTACAGGGTGAACAGAAAGTCCTTGGACCATTTTTAGTTTTAAAATTAAATATTGTTAAAATCACTTTTTCTCTTTTCGAATAAAGTAAGTATTTAGTCTAACTATTGATCTAATTATTTTCAACAAAAATATTAAAATAGTTTTGTTTAAACTTTCAGAAAAATGAGGCAACGAGAGGCCATAATTCAGCTTCATTGCGCGGGAAGGACAAACTCAAGGATTATTAAGCTCTTAAAAGTGGTAAATCCACCGTGTCGCATGTTGTGAACAGATTTAAGGAACTTGGTACATCCGAAGACCGTCCTAGGAGTGGAAGACCTCGCACTGCTAGAACAAAGAAGGTGATTAAAGCTGTCCGAGAGAGGGTAAGGAGGAACCCGAAGAGATCTGCAAGACAAATGGCTAAAGACATGAATGTGAGCGTGACCTCGATGAGAACCATCGTAAAAAACGATCTCCAGTTGTACCCCTACAATATGAGAAAGAGACAGTACCTCACACCTGCCCAAAAGCACAAGAGACTTGAAAGAGCAAAGCTTCTTCTTGGAGAACTGAAGGCTGGCACGGCAGAGCGAGAGATCGTTTTTTCTGATGAAAAACTCTTCACAATTGAAGCGACTGTTAACAATCAGAACGACAGAGTTTACGCAAAATCTTCAGCAGACATTGATGACTCCGTGAGAATAGTTTTCCGCCGACAAAAGCCGTCTTCCCTCATGGTGTGAGCTGCAGTCTCCAACTGTTGGAAGTGGCCTCTGATTTTCGTGGAGCAGGGGGTTAAGATCAACACAGATCGCTACATTAGCGATATTTTGGTTCCAGCATTTGAAGAGATGAAGAAAAACTTCAAAGATCATCCTTTCACCTTCCAACAAGATTGAGCACCATCCCACACCTCCAGAAAAAACTCAGGACTGGTGCCAACGTCATTTTCCAAGATTCTGGAGTAAGGAGATGTGGCCTCCTGCATCGCCTGATTTGAATCCCATGGATTTTTCGGTGTCGTCTTTGTTGGAGGCAAAGGTCTGTTCTGTTGCTCATCCAAGTGTTGATGCTTTGAAGACATCTCTTCTGAGTGAATGGGCTAAAATACCCCAGGAAACGCTGCGTGCCTCGGTTGGTAACTTCAGACAGAGAATTGAACGTCTAATCGAAGGAAGGGACATCACATTGAAAATAAATAATTTGAATTTATTCTTGGTTTCCTAACTTATAATTTTCATTCATGTTTAATTTATATTTTTGTAATTTTCTATTGATAAACCATTTTTGAATTGGTCCAAGGACTTTCTGTTCACCCTGTATACCTTTATTTATTATTGCTTGCCGCTAAACATTTATTTTTACACAATGAATTCTTTACTATTTATTATTACAACGCAACGATATCGTGAATTCACTTGTATTACACTTCAATTAGAATTCGAGAAAACAAAAAAAGTCATTTAGAATTCGTTCACTGCGGAATTGATATTTGACCTAATTAACTCTTTAGTTAATTAATCACGTTCTTTTCTTTCTTTTTTTTTCGCTTCCGCCTTAGTGATTCGAGTTCGATCCCCCCCCCCCCCACCCATCAAATGTTTTGGGATTTTTCAAACACCCGGGCACCGCCGGACCGTTCATTTTTTAAAATTGTTTTTTTCACAGTTTTTTAAATTAGTTTTTATAATATTTAAACAGTTCGCTTTGTTTTCATTTTACGACCCCAAACATACACGCATCTAAAAACCCGGAAACACCGGGTACCCACCGTTAGTAGTGAATAATTATATATATATATATATATATATATATATATATATATATATATATATATATATATATATATATATATATATAAAGATAGATAGATAGATATATAGATATGAATATGGAATAGATATATGTATATATATATATATATATATATATATACATACGTACATACACACACACACACACACACACACACATATATATATATATATATATATATATATATATATATATATATATATATATAAAATGAAAATTACAATTAAATTTACCAAAATGATCCAAGATGGTAAAATTAAAGTATATCATAATTATTAAAGAATTAATATTTATATAAGAAATGCGTTGCAAAAGTAATATCTATTTTTTATTCCGCCCAAATGGATCAGAGCAGATTACAAACTGCACTGCTATGATGACTGAACTTATGCATTCATGATCTGAAAGTTTTATCTCTCAAATGTAGATAATCACGATATAAAAGTGGCTACACAAGCAACACCTGTCATGGATGTGCGTCTGAAGCAGAGAATCGTGAGTGATTACCTGAAAAAAGTGCATTTAGAATGTTTGTGACTATGTAGAAAAATAAATTACGGAGCACAGAAGATCGTTCGTTTTTATGGTAGCACTTCTGCTTTCGTAGTTCTTCAGCTTTTTGAGTAAAAAAAAAAGCGGAAGTAAATATTGACTTGGGGGCGCGAAAACGTTACGAGTTTTCCACCCTTACACCAAACAAATTCTAATTCCATAGCAGTTTTTATTAAAAGGTAAGCATGCCACTTTTAAAGATTATCATAGAATATGTGACCTCGCTGAGACCGAGGAGCGAAGTCATAAAACAGAAAGGATATTCGATAAAAAAAAAAAAAACACGGAGAAAAACCAAGAAAGCAGTACAGATTTCCTTCCATATGAGTAGATTAATGTTAAAACACACACACACATACACACGCCCCCCCCACACACGCGCACGCGCACGCGCACGCAGACACACGCACACACACACACACGCACACATACACAAACACACACACACACACACACACGCACGCATACACAAACACACACACACACACGCACGCACACACACAAACAGACGTGACAGCACTAGAACACGAAGATAAAAGCAACAAAAAAAAAATCACTCAAAACAAAAGGATGAGAAAATAGTAACGAATAATAAAAAAAGAAGAACAGTACAGTAAATAAACTATTCTCCATAAATTAATAGATGGAAAACTAAAGGAAAACCCATCCTTAAAAAAACACACACACACAAACACACATACACACATACACAAAACAATAACAAAGCAATAAGAAATGGAAAAGCGCGAACAACAAATAGCCACGAAGAAAAACGAAATAGAAATACATTAAGAGAACGCAGATAAACCCTTTTTCCATGAATAAATAAATAGAACACGAAAAGGACCCTTAACCCAAAAAAAGAATAGAGACGAACACAAAGTAAAAAAATAAATAAATAAAAAAGAATAAAAAAACATATTTAAAGAAGAAAAACATATAAAATGGCGTCACTAAAATGGCGACTGTAAAACTCGTTCACCTGTGAGAACATTTTCTCCCGCCCAAAATAGCCGCCATTTTGCCAAAAAAGATGAACAAATAAGAACAAAACGGTTTTGCTTTTAATGCGTTTTATGTTTTAGTTTATATTTTATAATAGTTTATATATATATATATATATATATATATATATATATATATATATATATATATATATATATATATATATATATATATATATAAACATATATATTCACACACACACATATATATATATATGTATATACATACATGTATGTGTGCATATATATATACATATGCATATATATATCTATATATATTTACATATATATATATGTGTACGTATATGTATGCATGTAAGTATGTATATATATATACATACATGTATGTTTGCATATATATACATATGCATATATACCTATATATATATATTTACATATGCACTTATATAGAAGCGCATACATATATGCATAAACACATGTATATGCACACATATATATATACATACACATATCTCTCTATATACACACATTTATATATACATACATATATATATATATATATATATATATATATCTTTTTTCACAAACAATTGTTATCTCGTTCAGCTTTGGCCCCTTGTTCGCTCCCCCCCCCCCTAAATCGCACCCTTAAAAACTCATTGGTTTACAAAGACTTCCTTTGCTTAACACCAAAAATCCCGCGCGATTCCTTGCCGCCTTTACCTTCAGCCAGAATTTGTTTTATTCGTTTGGCCTTACAAGGAGATTTGTCCATTGAGATGTGGAACGTAACGCTTGCTAGGCGACACACTCGAACGATTCGTATTAATGGTTTATCGATAACGAATGAATCGATCCACGTTACCTTTTGTGTCGCTTGTGCTTTGTCCTTTGAAGTCAGTCTTGACTGTCGGGTTCACGTCAAATTTCTCTGTTGGTTTTTTTTTTCCACATCATTGGACAGGTGGCGTCCCGAGATGTCTGGTGGGTGGTGGCCATTTTTGCGTAGTTGTTCGATTTGAAGGTTTCGATCACTTTCTATTTTTGCACTTGTTATTTCTTTTTTTCGCACACAATCTTTACTTTGTTTTAAACGTTAGCTTTGTATATTTTATTCGAGCTTATCCCCCCCCCCACACACCGCTTGTTGTTTTTTCCATTTTCTATTTTTCAGGCAGAATCCTCTCAACTTCTGTATATACAAGAGACCCCCCCGGGGTACGGTGTCCCTAGGATACGTTTTTTTCGCGTTACAATGTGGAATACAATATTTTCCCCCGACCCCTGGTTACGGTATTTACTCCGCCTTAGAGTGTTATTTATAATGTCATATGCTTATATTCATGTGCATTATATACTGTACGGTATTTTGTTACTAATTTTTGATGTCATATCCCGAGTTTCTACGTCATCTGATAGTGGAAATTAATTACTTAATACTCTCCCAATGAGATCTTACTTCTTTAGGCGATTACGTGTGAACAACTGGACAACGAGATGTAAAGGAAAAAAATTTAGAATTTAGATTGAATATATCAATTTCGGCATAATCACGTTGACACACCGGTTCCTGCCAGATCACCGAAGTTAAGCTACAATGAGCCTAGCTAATACTATATGGGTGACCATTTGGGAATACTATGTGCCGTATAGCGTAGCAGAACAACACTGTTGTCAAAGTTTATGTTAGGGGCCTCCTTCCCTCCGCTAGTATGTGGTAGATTCCTGGGCAAGGTCGAATATTCACTTCAGCCCCACCTCCTCGATCAGGGTTACATGAGGGCATGGAAAGCACGTGACTGAAGTAATACGAAAGCAATCAGAAATAATTCTGTTCATGGTTTCGAATCTCGGTGTGGTGGGCAGAATATTCCTTTGGATACAATGTTGAAGAAAATCGCCGTGTATGGGCATTGCTCGGACAAAAATAAACTGTTTGTACAACTGCAAAGAAACCTGTTGTAATCCATCAAGCACTTTCGAGAAAATAGCGTGAATGGGATTGTAAATGATGAGCAACAATGAATTCATGAATTCATCGAAGGAGAGATAGATAGATGGAGAGTCATAGCCGTCAAGGCCTGAACCAGGTAGGACACCACTTGAACTTGAATCAAGGTCGTATATAAATTTGACGTAAAATTATTTAGCACTGGTGCATTTTAACATTCCCAGTAAATTCTTAATATGGGAAAACAGACAGACTTTCTTACCCCTTTCTCTGACGCGGACAAAACTATCCTAAAATAAAAAATAAAAATTACATGCAATGATCCTCTATCTCCGGGCGATTTTCCCGCTTTAAGTCTGTTTTCGGTACTTATTTGAAATTCCATTTTCACCCCAAACGGCACAGTACAGCTTTGATGTAGGGAGCTACTATCGTGGACATAAGTTTCTGGGATACTATGTAATGAGTTGAGCAACGAGATGTCTGTTCACATTACACTTGAACTTCTGCATGTCAGGACAGTTGGTAAAGCAGAATCACGGAAGGGAGTTCCACAGTCTAGCAGTTCTGGGGAAGAAACTATTACAATAAAACTATTGCAATGAAACTTACGCAATAATAATGTTATAAAGAAACACATTGTTAACATGGAAAATTTTATATTGTTAATAAAAAAAAAACATTTATGTATTTGCTGCAGTCGGTTGTTCCAAAATGTGCCTTCCAGTCTATATAATAGCTAAATCTACGTTTGTCAATGGTCCACGATATTAACACTCTGACAGCGAGTAAAACACAACACAGGTGATCTATAAAATAATATATTGTTTTTATTTCACACCGATAATCAGCTTTGGATTGAGAGTTATTCTGGTGTTTTGACTTCTCTGAAGGCGCGTGAGGTGACTATTAATGTTGGTGGTGAGGAAATGTGTCAAGCTTGGTCTCTGTCTCTCTCTTCCTCTTACCACTGCCCCGGTTTCTCTTTGTGACGATTTATATAAACCTTTCTTTTCCATTGGAATGTTTACTATTTCCCATTGTCTGTTATTTCAATCCTTTGACCGTTCTCTATTACATTTTTCTTGCGTCAAATTATGCATTTCAGTAGACAATGGTGGGAATCTCCGCATTCCTGACATGGAATCTATCTGCGTGTTTGCAACCTATCGAATGCTTCTCTTCTCGGGATCACCTGCCAATGTACAATAAAACTATTCAGTACTTTCACCTAACAATTTAATAAACAAAAATATCGAAAAAATTGAATGTCATTTTAAAATCGTGTCTAAAAACAATACCAGTCAGTAATCTGCATAAGTACCAAAAAGAAAGAAATATGTCTTTTTTTTTTATAAAATCACTTCCGCCTTCAAACTGTTTTCCCTATGTATTTTATGTCGTTAAAACTAATATGTCATTTAAACAAAAGTTTTAGTTTACTATTGGGGGTAATTAACAACCTCTCTGGTGCAATTGCGGGCGATACGTCATAATTGTTAAAGTTCCCGAAAAAACCCATCTCCACCTGATTGGAAAAAATAGTGCTTTTATAAAATTACAAACGTGACTGCTCTTGATTGAGCCGGCTAGGGATTTTCATCATCGACCCCTAAAATCAATATTTCCTTAATAATCTGGCCCCTGTTGATTATCACATAATGCTTGTTCTATGCAATTTTAGGCGGTCTACCCTCCCAGGCTTTGCCTTCTCCATTTGAGAATTGGTGAGTGTATTGCTAATCGCATAAAGCGTCCTTATCAAGGAATGCTGACCAGGCTACCTAGGCACTTTTTACAGGTCAGAGTTCCTCTCCTTGGGGGCGCTAACTTGTCAATCTCACTTTCCGACCCTGTTTTTGTGGTGGGAAAATGTAACTTTGTACACACGTTTACACACGGTACCCACACGTATACAGTCTATGTCAAAAAAGAAACCAAGACAAAGAATAACTCGAACTAATTTTTTCGTGCAACAGCGACATTTATTTCTTCATTCTCCGTCCACGCGTGACTTCTCGTTACGGTTGTGACATCCCATACGTGAGCGTCTTCTTGAACGTGCTATCTCGTTTTTATAGTCTTCTATTTCCTTACCGTAACATAATTTCGCTCATGGCTCGATATAAGCATATAGCCGTCTACCCTATATTACAAGATAAGTAAATAACCACAGCCCTTGATTGAATAAAATTTCTACCAAAATAAGCATTTTCTAATTGTAATAATTTCCTTTAATATTTATTGATAGAGAAAGTTTTCCCATTTTTTAAAAAATATTCATAATTTAATGTATTCATGATTTAAGAATAATTTGACCATCTTGGAATTCGATTAAATATATGGAAACGCATAGTAAGAAGTTTACATATACATAGAAAAAGAAGGTTCCTTGGACTGGCTCAATAGAGAAGCCCTCCACCACGATCAGGAATGGTCATAATGGCTGATCAAGACCAGGGATTGATAACCAATGCATTCAAGAAGATGGCAGGTAACAGTAATGACGACAAGTGCAGATTCTGCTACACAGAATTGGAAAGTGCGAGTCATATGATATCAAGTTGCAAGGTTCTTTTGGGCAATGGCTACTACAAAGCGAGACATGATGGAGTATGTAAGTACCTTCACTGAACGATCTGCAAAAAATTAAATACCTTGTGTAGCAGAAAATCCTGGGAACATCAACCTGAAAGAACAGTTGGAAATGACTTATATACCATGTATTACGACCATGTAATCCACACAGCGACCTACCTTGAAAATGCTGCTGTCAAACCTGACATAGTTTGTATGGAATAAGTCAGAGGATGTGTCCCTTATGATGGATGTATGAACAGAACTGAAAGGGGGAAACACACCAAATATCAAGGTCTCATGTATGATATGAAAAAAAAAAACCATCGAATCTTAGGGAGATATCAATCATACCAGTTATTATAGGTGCGACAGGGCTTATGAAGAAGAACATGAAGTCCTACCTAACTAATATTTATGGTGAACCAAGTGCAAAAGAGATTCAGACAAGGGACAACGAGGATACTAAAAAGAGCTCTCGGTTGGTTTCAATAAAACGCAGGACAATGTTGGCAGTTGGTTTGGCTGCCCCATACCTTACATTACAATCTTTGAAGGGAGGTTTTTTTTTTGGTGTGAATATTTTTGAAGCGTATAAAGTCGGTCTCAGAGTAATTATCTACAGTTTTTTGTAGTTGGTGATGTTTCCGACATAAATATTCTATTAACCAAACGTACAGAAGCGCCTAATTCTCTTCCTGATCTTCGTCAATGATCTCCGAAATAACATTCTTAGATCATTCGCAAACATTTTTTTTGCAAACGAGACGATAATCTATGGTGACACTTCGAAGACCAGCAATGATGCATGTGTTTCTGATTCCCTCTCTTCTGATCTTGAGAAAGTGGTGCAATGGGGAAAACGGTGGTTGGTTAATTTTAATGCATCGAAAATCAAGCTTCTCTCCTTTTATCATAATCGCTCTGATCACCACCGCACCCAATTGAAATGGATGGCTCTCGCCTTGAAAAGCTTCTGGAACTGACCTTCACTTCTGATCTGGAATGGAACACATGGATCAAATCTGTTGCCAAGTTCGCTGGAAAAAGTTGGATCATTCTACCGCTCCAGTACGTATCTCATTGTCGATGCGATCCTCTATCTGTATAAAAGCCAGGTTCATCTTAAAAGAGCCCTACTTCACATTCATTAACCCTTATTCTCGAGTGACCCTCAGGCCTTGATAACTGGTGACTCTCAAGTAAAAAAAATAATATGTTGACAGAGACTGCATCTTCATTCATATGTATATAAGGGTTGTATAAATTGGTTTCCTCGATGTAAATCCCCTGAAACATGTGTGTTTATTAAAAAATGCTTAATGGAGGACACAGCAAGTATAAAGTCTGTTTATTATACAAACATTATTGATTACATATGTGCATGCATGTTTCAGTTGAATATCGATTCGGAGAGACTACTTCATCAAGCCGAAAAAGGTGTAATATTGAAGTCAAAATAAAGATTCATTCATTTTGAGTACGAAAAAGGTATTGTGAGTGCGACTTAAACCCTGACAAATGAAGAACAGGAGGGAGGGTGAATGGAAAACACATTCAAGAGTTATTAGTTATGGCTATACTTTAGTTAAAAGGGCGTAAGTATCTTTACTTTGATTTAAAGTGGTCATGCATCGTCCTCTATCACTTTTATTTATTTATTTATTTATTATCTCTTTATTGGAAACTTTCTTTTAATTTCATGCGTTAGTACGTTTAATCTGACTTATTTATTTCTTTATTTTTTCGATAAACTTAATGTATGCTTTTATAGTTTACGGTTAGCAGAGTGTTTGCCTCGCATGCAATAGGCTCGGATTTCGAATCCTGAGTTCGGATGTGTCTAACTGATGAGCTCAAATGAGTGCGAAACTCGAGCCTTGGACTTCCGGGTCGTTGACTGTCATAGCTCTTGTGGGCTGTGACGTTGTTTGGCTGTGGAATTAATATATATACATATATACATATATATATATATATATATATATATATATATATAAATTTGTTTATACAAACATTGATGGCTACATATGTGCAGACATGTTTCTACATGAACATGTTTGCACATATGTAGCCATCAATATATATATATATATATATATATATATATATATATATAGAGAGAGAGAGAGAGAGAGAGTTATCAAGGCACGTTTGATTAAATACAATAGTTTTTTTCTTCTTTATTTTTCTGTTAATTTTCTCGATCTGTTAGGCATTGCTCCTTGTTTCAGTTGGGAAGCTGTTCATTAAGTTGCCATCATTTTTGTCAGCCATTTTCCTCGAGCGCTTTCGATCATTGATCGTCGTCAGGAGCAATTTTACTGTTTTATGAGGTTTTTTCCTGTTGCATTTTTATATGTAATTATATATATATATATGTATATATGTATATATATATATATATATATATATATATATATATATATATATATATAACATACATACATACATACATGCAGTATGTTTAGAAAACATAATCTGGAGCAAAAACATCCGATATTTGAAACTTTCGTCTTGTTTTATGAACACAGCTGTGGAGCAATGATATAATACACTGTTTTGTTTTTAAACTCCCGAAACAGATTCTCAACTGATGATGCCCAGAATAATATTGAACCTAGTGTCAATTCTTGGACGCAAAGTAATTGCAAGAGATTAATTAACTTAAAAGCAAAATAGGTAACATTTCGCACTTAGCAATTATCAAAGTTTTCTACATCATCGGTCTACTACCACGCACAGCCAATGACGGACTCACATTATTCGATTTCTCTCATTAGGCTTCTAAAGAAAGATTGATTTGAAAACCTCTGTTTCCTCTCAGATCCAAAAATACGTGACGTCATTTATTATTTCGAGTCATACCTCTGTTTTGTCTAAATTATTTAATCGCCGCTTAGCTTGGAACTGATATATCAACTTCAGGTTATATATAACCCAGATTTGGGTTACTATGACATGCACTCAGTATGAAACTTGTCATACTACATACTAGCTAACTTAATCGCTATTGATATAAGATGCCTTATCTACTAGCCTGGGAACCCGGCGTTGTCTGGGTGTTTGGAGGTGTGTGTTAAGCAAAAATAAATAAATAAATAAGTGGTAGTAGGAAGGCAGACTCGAACCCGTATCTCGAAGAACGAAAAGAACGTGAACAAAAACAAAACATAACGGCTTTGCCGTTGCGGCCATCGGCAAACTGGAAGTGGCGAAGGTTTAAATTAAGTTTAGTCAATTGAAAAGGGGGGTTGACTTTGGAAAATATCGACCCTCCCCTTGTAGAAAAGTGCCTAGTTGAGGGTGAAGAATTAACGATTTTAGCCATTGTTTCGATATTTGTCGTCCGAAGGGTCGAGCTTCAAAACGTTACCAATCTCGTGAAAACCCGTCGCCTCTGTTGAAATTTTTAGGCATACATACATACATACATACATACATACATACATTGAAACAGACAGGTAAGATTTATTCCTAATATATAACAAAAATGTTGTAAGTAGGTAGGTGCAAAATTGCCTCACAGGTTCAACATTTAATACTGTTCTAGGATAAACGCATTCCTTTCAATTGGTTTATGTGGTCTACCATAATCTGGCATTCTATGAACTCTTCCTGACTATGCGTGGACTTTTATTACCAATCATTAGTTTGTTCTTTTAGTCGAGTCACCTTGTAATGTTTGAAGGTCGTTGTAAATAAAGCGTGCACACCTGCATCAATGTTTCGACTGGCAAATAAGTTTAGCTGAAAAATTTAGAAAGTAGGAAATATCAACTAGATATTTTATTCATTATAAATATTACTTTTTCATGTACTGGTTGGAACGATAAAATGATCGCCCTAGAAAAGACGACATGGTTTCATTTTCTGTTGATGAAAAGCGGTGTTTTTTTTTGTTTATTTTTTTGTGCAGACCATCTACTAGCTAGCCAGTTGTGTACAAAACCCAAGAGCGATAGAAGCCTTCTATCCTGTCTGAAAGTGACACAATGTTAAACGAGCGTGTTTGGAGATGCGTCGCTGTACAAATAATGCTCTCTACCGATCGAAGTTATGACAATAGGACCATTGCCAGTACTCTTAAAATGCAAATCAGGACGGTTTAACGCTTAAGGGCACACCTCAACGCATCACCCGATCCAGAGGGGATGTCTTTGGTCTGGTTTCAAGTGAGGGCTACAGCATGTCACTTCACATGAGCTAAGTCGGCTTGAAAGTCAACGCCAAAGTGGTCAATGAACAAACTAGTTTTAGTAGACAGTCCGTTAAAGTCATCAATGCTCTTCCCTCTTTTTTTTGAATTTTTGAGCCACATTATATATATATATATATTTAATTGGCTGAAGAGAGCTTGATATGGATATCTTAAACGGTCCTAATTATCGGGCTTGAAACCGACGGTACCAATGACTTGTCTCATCTAACAACTTTCTGTACACAAAATACAAAATATAAAGACGGTCTTATTTTCGGATTTTCCTTTTAATCGAGCACTATACTGGATTTCTTTAAAAAAAACTAATAATATATATATATATATATGTATATATGTGTGCCACCAAACATTTCTGCAATAGAGTGGCCTTACATAAGAGCAACATCAAAATTGCAGATAATAGACACCTCTATGTTTCAAAACACGTACACGCATGCAGTGGAATCAGCTTCAAAATAATGCCAATCTTCCAAACAGACAATTATTTTTATTTACTTACACAGGAAAAAAAAACTTCATCACCAGATTCACTCCTGAACTGAACAGAGCCTAATATCAACACACAAAACATGAAATGCAAGGCACACTCGCATGCACATCCATAGACATATACATATACATATACACACCCACACATAAATCAGAACCGACACATTAAAACATACACACGTGCGCGCATACAACCACACACAGACATAACACCCCTATCTCTAATACAACACACTAAACAATACCAACCTACTCAACCTCGAAACAAACAACACTAGGAAACACCTAGAACCATAGTATAATATCTGTTCCAACACCTCGCTCCCTCCTCAGTCAGTGGAGGAGAACCCCCTCATGACTGAGACAACTGTCATCTCTTCTATCATCCCCCTCCCATACCTATACCCCCTCCAATTGGCCCCTCCTCTGGCGAACAAAATCTTCCTCACACTAGGAACCGATCCTGGGTCTGGTCATACCCACATGGGGAGACAAATAAATAGAAACATTAAAAAATCCCCTATACATATTTTTAAATACACCCCTCTATCTAAACAAACATAATATAAGGAATACCCGAAAAGACTGAAACGAAAAATCACAATACTAAAATCCAAAAAATAAATATCAAAATAGAATGAAAGCACCCGTACCCTTATTTCTGAAGAGCTGGCCCCCCTCCTCACACATACACATTAGTAACGACCTTGGATCACAGCCACCTTCCTAGGGAAGCAAATAGCCTCATAATACTATAAAACAGTACACACATTCTCAAACCAATAAAAGAAAACACACACACACACACGCACATACATACACCCTACACTAAAGGAAAAGGGGAAAACACACAAGCAGAAAGAGAGAGTGAGAGAGAGAAACACAACACGAGTGACTACAGCCGAGGTCAGCGGCCTCGACAAGCCCAATAAAAGAGTAATAAAAATTGAACATGCCAATCAATAATATACACTTACACGCCTCCACCCCTTGGAACCACTTCAAATGAACTACGAAAATGCCATTTTTACATCTTCAACACATTTGAAAATAATTTCTGACGAGGACGCTTCACAGAACGTCTAAAACGCGTAAAAACGATTTCAATGATTTAAAAACATTATTACAATGATCCAAACATAATTCTCAATGAAAAACCAAGGCACGGAATAATAAAATAATGTTAAAAAATACACATTGTTGGTGACTACCCCCTTATATATATATATATATATATATATATATATATATATATATATATATATATATATATATATATATATATATATATATATATATATATATATATACTAGCAATCTGCCCGGCGTTACACGGTCGTAAAAATCACATAAATATTATATTTTAGTTAATACAGAATTATTATTTATTATAAACAGACATACTGCAAGTATTACACGCAATGTTTAATTCCTTTAAAAAGTAAAAACCGGAAAAAGACTGAGGCATGTGAATGCGACTATTCTATTTTTTTTTCTAAAAAGTTCACTTCTTGTAAGTAAAAAGAAATAGTGCTCAAACTGAGATCGAAACAAAAATGTAAAGACAGTGAGTCAAGTCCGATAACCAATATGACAGCTTGCCACGAACTTTAAAATGTGTTTCAAACTATACTTATTCTGAACATGCGCAGTCGTGAAACAGTTGACAAATCCGATGATCCCCAAGTACCAAGTTTTTAATTCTAATCCCTTAACAGCTCTTTTTTTTCACGCGGTGGTCACCACTTAACAAGGCCCGGAAGCCACTCAGGGATAAGGGGTGTTCCGAATGAGAACGTATTAAAAAGTTTTCCACGTGTACACTAATATTAAGCATGTCGATCCAAATTTCATCGAGTATATAGGTTGAGAAATGTTTTCGAACACACACATTCTCATTTTTATAGATATATAGATTTGTCTGAAATAGTCGAGCAAACATAATATGCATTCGTCTAAAATTTTAGTAAAATTAATCGAACATTAAAGAGCAATAATAATGTATAATTTTAGCTTCAGACAGGCAGGTACCAAGTCTTGATTATTTACACGTATAGAACATAATCCCAAAGCTACACTATCACTATTCATGACCCGCTGTAAATGAGCGAAAAGAAAAAAATACTATTATTACATTACGGTGTTGTTTTTTAATAAAACAGTTCGGCTTTGTATGCTTGTAGCCGTAAGTTAAATGAAAAAGTCAGAAAATAACAAACATAATATCCCGAAACAGACTGAAATACGAAAATAAACAGAAAAAAAAAATAATAGCTTTTCTTTAAAAAAAAAAAACAGAAGAAAAACTAAAAGTCAAATGAAATAAAAATGTTATAAAGATACGAAACTGCGGTTTGTATTTAAAATAAAAAAAAGTGTCTGATCGTGTTTTTCAAAACAAGATGGTTTACAAATCCCTTCCGCACTTCCTGGGAGTCTGGAAATAAAGCCGAAGATCAAAAAGGAAACAGAAGGGTGGAGGAATAAGGGCGGGAGGGGAAAGAAAAGAAAGGAAAAGGGAGGGGGGGGAAGATGATAGGTTAAAGAAAAGATGAAGAAAGGTAAAGAGGAAGAAAGAATTGGACGGCACTGTTTATGATAGAATAGTATTTTGTTTTTTTTTTTATCTAGGGAGTCACCGCTTATCAAGGCTTTAAGCCCACTCGAGGATAAGGATTAATGAATCTCAGGTGAGATACCACTGTGATAGTCCGTATTGGTGAAAACTGGGTAGACTTTAATTATTTACGACGACAGATCAACAAGCATTTGTTGACATTGGACTTTAAAATCACCATGTATCCCCAGCTGTGAAGAAGCCCCGCGCTATTATCTCCCACAAACGGACAGTTCTTGGAAAGAAACTTTGCTAATAAAATGTACATTTAGTATTGAATACAGATAGAGCGTAATGGAAATTATTTACAGTGGTTCTAGCTAGACGAGTGTTTGTTGTGAATGTACAGGGATGGGAGACAATGGGTTGAAGCTTAGTCAAGCACCTGCCATACAAATAACGATAGAGGCTCGAAAAGTCTGTGAGAAAAAGGTTATAAGGAGGAGAAAAGAACCTGGCTTACTAGATTTCGAAGCTGGTTTGATTTCCTATCAACAACTCCTCCGTAGATGTGGCAACAGTACTACATCTTCTGACGTATTTGGCTCATCGTCATCAATTTGCATAATTTTTATTCTTATAATACTCTTTATACATTCTGTCCCGAATTAGTGAAGGAGAAACGCCTTTAATTTGTGCATTCGTTCTTTATGTGGATTGGTAACCTCATCTTTATAGCTGTAGTTTCACCACGTTTCGGCCAACATATATTCTTCAGGTGATTAATCGCGACGGTATAGCAGTGCTGAGTTTTGTAACTGTATTCTCAGTAATTACTGCCTTCTGTAATTGTTGTCTCACGACGTTTTTGGCCAACTCAACCTCTAGCCTTCTTCAGGTGATTAACCGCGACGGTGTAGGAATACTGAGTTTTGTAACATATCCCCTGTAATTACTGCCTCCCATAGCTGTTTTTTTCACCACGTGTTTGGCCAATTTCTGATTGGCATGCTTGCGTAAGATTAAAACCGCTATCTTCAGACAATGCTCATCTGGAACCGTAGAAACTTAACGTCCCTATCCACTACGCCACGGACCCCCGAATGATTCTTTAAATAATTAAAAAAAATCCTTTTACGTTGAGGAATCTTAATTTTTGTTTCAGCCGTAATTGACCCTTTGGGTATTAAAAGCCGACATTCGATCTAATTTTGTCCTCGTGAGACGGTGAATGAATAGGAACTTAGCTAATCCTACACTACACACTAGATAAGGCAGGTGAAACTAGGGGGTTAGTAGTTATTACCTCTAAAGCATTTCATCAAGTCTGGCATGAAGGTATTGTAGCGTGCACTGTTTCATGTCAGACGTAGAAGATTTGCACGAACTTTTATTATAGAGGTGCTCAGCGCAAATCACAGACTATTTGACCAAAACGAGCATCAAAAGTGTCTCAATCTTCCTATAGTCCACACCTTGCTCCTTGCGATTTTTCGTTATTCGCTAAGCTCAACGAAACGTTAGAGGCTATCCTTATGAGACATTTAAGATGAAAGAGGCTGTGACGAGGGTCATTGACACGCTCTCACAAGAGGACTTCAATGGGCCCTTCCAGAAGTTGTTGGAACGGTACAACAAGTGCATTGCAGTCGGAGGAGATTACTTCGAAGGGGACTAGTGTTTCATGTTGGTACTATCAATAAAAGCGACCATAGAACCCCCCCCCAAAAAAAAACTCTGGAAACTTATTGAAGCCATTTCGTAAATAAATAGGAACTTAGCCTATCCTACACTATAGACTAGATAAGGCAGGTCAAACTTGGGCGGTATTAGTTAATATCTCCAAAGCATTTAACAAAGTCTTGTATGAAGGTATTGTAGCGCTGCTCCTGACCATAGGTTGTGTATTTTGGTGATAGTAGGTCTTTGAAAAATACCAAGAACAGCACTAAAAATTAATATACATGAAGATAAATTGACGAATGAAAAAAGATAGAAAAACACGTATGTTATGAATGGGTCACCAGTTAGCAAGAGCAAACTCAACAATAGAAATTTTAGAATGAAACCAAGGATACATAGATTAACGAACAAAATGTATTCACAAAAACAATTTGACAGAAATTTAAAATATACTTTGGAAGTCCAAAGTTTGAAGTATACAAAGCTCGATAAAGGTCGTTTTAAAGTTTTTTTTTGTTTTTGTTTTTTTACACATTGATCACCACTTGCCAAGGCCCGGAAGCCACTCAGGGATAAGGGTTATTGCAAGTACATTACCTTAGTGTGGAGCTTTGATGAAGTGTTTACTTAAGGGGGCGGTTCATTAGGAATTTGTTAACATTGGACTTGAAGACATCCAAGTTGTAGTCCTGAGGGAAGCAGGCAGACGGAACAGAGTTCCACAGGCGTGCAATGTGTATGTGTATGTGTATGTGTGTGAGTTTATCTTCTAGTTGACTGTATTTACTGAAGACATAGCAATAGTCTTGAAGTAATTGTAGTAGCGTGTATTCCGTAGTTTGGCGGGTCTGATTGATGTTGGGAGTCGAGGCGTGTCACTGAAAGAACTGTGAATGTTTTTCACTAAACTACTGTTTTATAGACTTGCTTAATTTCATATTAGATTGTTATTTTGGGCGTTTGAAACGATTTTTATTGACTGAAAAATATTCGCAATTAAAGACATTTGCTTTTTTGTATTCGTCCGAATTACATATCGATGTAAAATTCCGCGATGGAAACCGAAAAAAGGAGGAAGAGAGCCGAGTAAAAAAAAAAAAAAGAAAAGAAGAATCTTTTTATGGTCGTTCCTCACGCACATCGATTTCTAATCTAACATTGTATTCTAAGAAACAAATATAAGTACGATATTACTGACAGAAAATTCTATATAATCAGATCTTATTTAGTTAACAAAAAGAAAAAAAATAAGAAACTTCTCGATAAGTTAACATTTCAACACCATAAAAATGCGAGTATGCTCCAGTGGTTGATATTTGGACTTATATTGTTCCGTATTTTCATAAACGAGCTCATTGATATAAATCGTGTTTTAAATAGATTTATTATTATTATGAGGTCATATCGAATAACATTTGATGCAAAACAACGGCTGACTCATTAGTCTACTGTAGAATGGACCCAAAACTTGATGGTTGATTATATTTTATGAAAACGAAACCCAACTTCATCTTGAAAGCAACGTCTTGACTCTCTCGACATTCTATAAAACTTCTTAATGTTTACAATTTTGATTTTTCTAATTCATTTCTTATTAATCAGATAGTTCGGTGCTGTTATTAGTTTCCCCGATACGTTTCTAATAAAGATTCTATCTAGAAAGACATCGGGTGCTTTTTTTTTTTAATTACATTTTAACCCCAAACAAGGCACATTGCCACTTTGATGTAGGGGGCTACTATCAGGGACATAAGCTACAGAGGTACTATATGGCGAGTTGGGGAACAAGATGTCGGTTCACGTTACACTTGAACTTCTGTATGTCAGTACAGTTGGGGAAGCAGGAACTCGGAAGGGAATTCCAAAGTCCAGCGGTTCTGGGGAAGAAACTACTGGAGTAGAAGGCTTTCTTACATCTAGGGATCTCAACTGTGAAGGAGTAGGATTTTGCTGCTTGCCGGGTTTGTCGGGGGTATTTACGTCGATGTGTTGTATAATAGGGTGACTCATATTGGAGAGAGACGGGGTACATATATATTAATGAGGGGAGAGAGGAGAGAGACATTTATACAGTTCTGTTAAATTGATCTAGAGAAAACATGAAGCTACTTGATGCAAAGATCTAAAAATACTACCTTATGATAAAAAGACTAGGCAACGGATAAATTCTGGCCCAGAATACAGCTATTATTTCCATCTTATCTGAAACATCGTTTATTGAATATTAAAACTAAATGATGACATAAGCAAATCGAGGGTTAAGAAACTGCAGAAAATAAACGCAATAAGTACCAGCATAGTGTGCTTGTGTTTAAATGCAGACGTGCTATCTTTAAAGCAGCCAGAGGATCAGAATGCGGTTAGTCTGTGGTGGGTCTGCCGTTAGTCGAGACTGGATATTTTTTTTTACACAGTGGTCACCACTTATCAAGGCTCGGAAGCCACTCAGGGATAAGGGTTATTGCAAGTACATTACGTTAGTGTGGAGATTTGATGAAGTGTTTACTTAAGGGGGCGGTTCATTAGGAATTTGTTAACGTTGGATTTGAACACATCCAAGATGTAGTCAGGTGGGAAGCAGGCAGACGGAACAGAGTTCCACAGGCGTGCAGTTCTAAGAAAGAAGCTTTGTTCATGGAATCCACGTTTTGATTTAGGCACAGATATAGAGTGGGGGAAATTTTTCACAGTGGATTCAGCTAGACGGGTGTTTTTCGTGAAAGATTGGCGAGGGAGGACCAGATAAAAAGGAGAATGAATTTTTTCTGTGAAGCTCTTTTTTCAGTACAACTAGTAACGCCACCTAGCGTTTCCATGGGGCAGACAACTCGAGACTGAAAAGATCATCTGGTGATGTGTAGAAGTAATTGCGTTTTTAAAAGGGAGATAACACATAAGTAATAACACAAATGCCTCTAAATCTATGATAGTTGCCTCGTTTGACAAATGACATAACGGCGGCATTTAAAGTTTGATGTCACTCAACAAATGGCGGCTTGTGATTTTTACAAAGCAACTCATTATGCCTAATAGCTGTCATGTGAAATTGAAACATGGAGGCAATCGTTCTTGATGAGATATGGAGGGTCCTTCAATCCGGCTCTTAATAAGGGTTGATCTCGGCCGCTATCCCAACCTCGTCCGAGCTCGAGATCGGGCCACTCCAGTTTTGAAATCCATACTTCTGTTTCGCTAATTACTCTTAAAATAATAAAATACGGACACCCACATGCGCGCGCACACACACGCACATACATACACACGCGCACACGCACATACATACACACGCGCACGCACACACATATACACACACACAAATACAAAACTTGTTTATCGTTCTTCATTGTTTCTT
>NC_136512.1:84344482-84549482 GCF_053919585.1 Euprymna scolopes | reverse complement strand
TGACCCTTATCGGCTCTCTGGTTTTACTTCTCTATTGGGGGGGGACGGTGATATTATTATTATTAGTGTTATTGTTATTGTTATTGTTATTATTATTATTATTATTATTATTATTATTATTATTATTATTATTAGTGATAATGTATTTTAAGGATTAATTTATTATGATTTGTCTATACATTTTTTATAGCCCGTTAAATGCATTCTGTCATCTCTGTGACACAATTTGTCGATCAGTCAATCGATTGGCCATAGATCAATGAGTCATTTATCGATCTGTCACGCTTGATTTGAAAACAGAATATTTCTTTACATGTTCTTTGGTCTGTCATATTTGACTTTGGTCTGTAAGACTTGAGTTTGAAATATAATCTTCTTTGTCTGGCACGTTTAAATGTTTCAAAATATAAAAGGGAAAGGTAGTTTGCTTGGAGCTGGTAAATAAATATAGAGGAGTATAAGAAATCTATAGCAATGCAGGGAATTGGGTGTTTATGTGATGGGACGAACAAAAATAAACGAACAGGTTCTGTACGTAGGCTTTTAATGTTCCTACATTGTTTTATTTTCCAAAACAAACACAAATACAAATCGGTAAACCTGGACTCACTGTTTGAAATAAACGGGATAGTAAAAGTCTTTAATAGTTCGTGAATACTATCTCCTTTTCAAAAAGATAAATAAAAAAAATGGAAAATTTCTTTTTGAAAAAGGGATATATTCTCGAAATTTTTAAGACTTCCATTATCCCGGTTATTTCAATCAGTAAGTTCATAATAATGAAAAATAAATAGATATACGAAGATGGAAAAACAATAAGACTTTGGTTCGTTTGTCTATTTTTGTTAATACGTCACATCGCTTCAACACTCCGTTCGATGCATTGCTATAGCCCTCTTAGACTCCTCCATATATAAAATTATATATAATTTTATTCGGGCAGTCAGATTTTATAATTTGATTTTTATTGTTCTGCTGCATTTAAATTTTGAAATAGCATTTTCCTTTGTCTGTTATCCTTGTTTGAAATAGCATATTCATGGCCAAACTTGGATGCCTACTGGAGAAAACTTTAATGCTTACATGAAAGAACTTGGATGCCTACTAGACACTGTCCTTTAGTTTATAAGGGCTCTCTGTACAGCAGTTTGTTAGGACAACTTGGCATAAGAATACTTTTCCCTACACGTAAACCCTGACTCAAAGTGATTCCAAATCACGTAGTAATCGCAGACCAAATAAGATCTCTGTATGGCTTACCTACAATGGTTTTTACGTGGCATGGTGCACCTTCTCTAAGTGATGGTATCTCAAGTGGTTTTTATCTCAAGTAGCAACACAAGTGTTACATATATGTTTGGCTGGTGATCATCTAGCTATAAACATTTTTTGAATGAATACGTTGTTTATAATAAAAACCTTGTTTATTTTACTATATACTTATTATACACACTTTCATAAAATGACGGCGGTTGGGGTTAGTGGCAGAGGTGGGTCGCCAACTGTGTCAATTTGTGTCTTGCTTCTGTTTGTTTCTCTCTCTCTCTCACTCTGTTGCTTTGTTCCGCTCGCCTCTTTTATTGGTATCACTTCGAACTGTTAACCTATTTTTTGTTTATTGCGCTTTTGCTGTTTTTTTTGGTCTGACCCATGACCGAGTGACGTCATGGATCCAGGTCGCTCCAAATCCCGGGGTTTTCATTGTTTATTTTCATTTGCCTGGCTGTAGCTTAGGTCATCTTTCCTGGACCGATTGTTCTTTTGATCGCCTGGAATTTCCATTGTTCTTCCTGCTTGCCTGGATAGAGCTCGCCCACACCATCCCTTAATACTCCATAAGATTAATTCTTATCCTGGAATCCAGTAAGACCAAGAAACCACAAGAAATGTATACGATAACATATTTACTTCTATGTTCTGAACTTTATTACCAAGTCACGTTCAAAAGGCAAAGGGAAACATTGATGGAATATTCGAAAATCTATGTATCTCATATAGAAATCAAAGAGTAACCCCAGTAAAGGAACCCTTTGGTTTCTGAGAACTTGGAATTGAAATAGAAAACAAAAACAAAAACAAAAAATAGAAATATGTTTACCAGAAACAACAGTTGAAAATAAGTCATACACCATCTATTATGACCATAAAATTCCTACAGATACACATCTAGAAAAGGGAGCTATTAAATTAGATATAGTTCTATGAGATAAGGAGAAAAAAGCAACCTTATTAGAAGTTAGTCTCCAGAGATGATGCTGGATTAAACAGTGGGAAATGATAACAGAATAGAAACTGGAATCTTAGGAAGATCGCCGTGATTCAAGTAATTATACGCGCAACCATACTTGTGAAAACGAATTTCCAAAACTACCTGGCAAATATACCCGATGACTCAAGTGCAAGAGAGATACAAACAATTGCACTTAAAATGACGGATAAACAATCTCTCGGTTGGAACGTATGAGAGGGCGGGTTAATGCCTGGTATCTGGTAGGATGCCCCATCCCCAGCTAGATCAAAATAATAAAATGAGAAAATCAGATTGAACGGACGTATCTTCCGAGTTAATCTGTTCCTGTTTGTTGTGTATTTCATGCAGAATTATTAACGATTTGTTTACGATCGTTTAATTTCATCTCGGTGATTTTTTTTTTCGGTTTTAGATTCAAATCTTTGCATCTTTTCCTTTGATCTTTTGTATTCCCGTTTCCCGCATTTTCTTTTTCATCTTGTTCGTCTGCTTCACTTTCTCATTCTTGCAGGCATATTTCCTCATCATATTTTACGTCTTATTTATTTTCCAGTTTTTCTGGTCACATAAGTGTGTAATTTCTTCTTCATTCAAAACGGTGTTGTTTAACGGCTAAGAATTTCTTACTCTATACTATCCTGGGTGCCTGGTGTTTCCCGGCATTGCCCGGCATTGCCCGGCATTGCTCAGGTTCTTAGAGGTGTGTCGTGAGCAAAAAAAAAAAAAAAAGAAAAGAAAGAGTTTGTAGGCAGGCATGCTCAAACCTGAAACCCGAAGGATAAGAACGTGAAAAAAACAAACAAAAAAAAACGTAACGTCTTTGCCGTTGGTCCATAACCAAACCAGAAGTGACGAAGGTTTAAATTAAGGCTAGTCAATCAAAAAGAGGGGATGACTTTCGAAAATATAGGGGAAAAAAACGACCGCTTCCTATAAAAAATAGCCCAGTTGAAGGTGAAGGAATTAATGTTTTTAGTCAATTTTTCGATATTTGTTGTCCAAAGAGTCGAGCTTCACAACGTTACTAATCTCGTGAAAATCTGTTGTCTTTGTCGAAAGTCTTAGTCACACATACATACACACATACATTTAAACAGACAGGTGAGATTTATATTATATATGATACTCTGCTTGTTTCTTCCTTAATTAGTCCATACATTACGCTGTGAAAAATCCCAATACAACTTTTGAAAGACAAACAGCTTAAAAGAGGCTAAATTTGCAAAATTTGGCTTTGAAAAAGCCAATTCGGCAACCCTGAGAGTTACCTTCCTTTAATGTAGCCTCGTTTTCAGACACCATTATAATAATATACAGGGTGGTCGCTAGAAAAATGAGAAATTTGAAGGTCAGCTTAGATCATGAATAAAATGCTTCCATCCAGATTCTTCGGCAAACCACCCCTGATTTCATTGGACCAAAAGATTGGTCCTCAAAAAGTCCAAACTTAATTTTCATGGATTACTGTGCTTGGACCTTGTTATTAACAGAGACGCAGAACTGTTGACGTGACAGACACTCTATTGTAACCCTTCAAAACGCAACAGGAGCTTGGATTTCTAGGTTAAGATGCTGCAGTGAAGTGCACGGACGACATTTTGAGTATCTATGAGTATAATATAACATTTGTCTTTGAAAAACTTTGTAAAAATTATTCTTTGTAAAAATAAATCGTTGTTTGACAAATTTCCCGATTTTCTAGCGACCGCCCTGCATTATCATTGTTGTAATGGTGTAAGAAATGAAATCATAATAATTGTCTGTCAAAAAGTGCTGACTGAACGAGTAAATTAAAGATTGTTTCTTAAAATGTGATTTTATTATTTGTATTGAACTATGTAGCACAATATTACTTTCTGATTATTTATTTGTACTTATTGATTTGTCTCATTTATATCATTTCAAAATTTAAAATACAAGTAATATTATTTTCATAGAAATGTTAATAAACTTATATTTGCTACGTGTTATTGTTTTTTTTCTGTAAAAAAAGAATAGGGGGCGCTATCCATAAAAATATTAGCTTCATCAAAACGTATTTGTTGGTTAAATATATTTAGCATCTCGTAGATTCCCTAGAGTTAATTACTGTGCTAGGCACTGTACAATTTTGGGAAAAGTTTCAGAATTGTATTAGTTTTGGGGTTGTTGGTTAGCGGGGTACATATTGGAGATAGCATATAACAGGAACTCAGAGCAGAGGTTGATAATGACATTTATATACTGTTCACATCATGACGACGACGGTGACGACTGTGACAATTCTTTAGAATTCACATTGTTATTCATACGAAGCTAAGATATTTATGCAACAGTTCTTTTTGACACATATAGAGAGGGGATACATTACTGATGATGACAGGGGATACATAATACTTTGAGGGAGTTAAACAAAGTTCGTATACAAGATGATGGAAAAAACACATTTACCTTTCAGTTGTAAAAACAACACGAGGACAAACAGTTTACAAAATATAGATGGTGATTCTTTATTCATCCAGCCGGCTGATTGATGGCTCAGGAATTCAAGCTAGTATACCTACATGGTCTCTCTTCCCCACTTCGACTTTAAGGGGTGTCAGCTCCCAGTCTGACTGACTCTCTCTCTGAGTCTCTCTGACTGTGACTGACTTCAAACCCTGCTTCCATGTATTGGCAATTTCCTTCCTTGATGACGTCAGAACCGTGGTAAACAATGTGACTCCCTCACGTTTCAAATTACACGTGCACTTGCACATGCATCTACACGCCTCTAGTAAACAAAAGAAATCTCTAAATTGAATTGTATTGTTTGTAACCTCTTTTGATAATCATAATTTCTAAACCCGTATTGTCCATTGTTTTTAATTTGCATATTTAATATCCAGTTATTTCTAAAATGATGAACAATCGACTGCATTCCTAGGATTTAATATCTATTATCTTTTAATAGTCTTTTTTAGAAGGTGGTCACCACTTATCAAGGCCCGGAAGCCACTCAGGGATAAGGGTTATTGTAAGTACAGTACGGTTCGATTCTAACCTTTTCCAAATATCACGTTCAAACTTATCTAGTTTGCCTTCTTATTACTGAGGTCTGCCCCTTTTCATAACAGTGCGGATAGTCTTAATATAAATATATGAATAAAAATTAATTTAATATTTTTTGTTCTGTTCCTTTTTTTGCCAATACTTTATTTTCTTTTTTCTTTTATTTGTTTCCGTCCTGATTTGACTGCTATTTTACAAGGTAGAACGCTAAAATTGTCGCGCTACAGAAAAAAAAAACACTACAGCTTTATTTCAAAACTTTTTACTGAGAAAGTAAATTAATGTAATTTGATTATCTTGTAGAGCTGACTTATATTCAATGAATCCGCCTTCAGCCTCAATCACGCGTACATACGCCCAAAACTAGAAGCGTGCCTTTTCCACAAACGGCAGCAGGAGCTCGGCGAATACTTGACGGATGATATGCGATCAAGCTGGCTTGGTTGTTCTGGTAGATCATGTTGGTGATGTTCTCAACGTATGACCAAACGAAATTGTCCAGCGAGTTAAGGTCGGAGGAGGAGGGGGCTAGTGAGAGAAAGGTACAAACTCGTAGCACTCCTTATAAAGTCTCTTTGAACTTGTAAGCTGGCGCTGTCCTTCTGCCACACCCAGGGTCTGCCAGTGGCCACCTGATTGCACCACGCGTTCAGCACACTCTTCATCATATCCAGGTACACTTTGGTGTTGACTTTCAAGCCGACATTGAAAATGTGAGGTGGTATGATGTGGCCATCATTTGAAACGACACAAAATACCATAACCGTGGCTGGAAACTTCGTTGGATAAGTAGAGAGCATGAGTTGTGCAACGGCACATCTCCGATCTCGCTCGTTGAATATTGCGTCACTTTCAGACATGATAGACGGCTCTTTACGCTCTTGGAACTTGTACACTACTGCCTAATTAGGAGATGGTCTGCAATAAGCAAAGAAAACCGCTTTTCATCAAACGGAAATGGAATCAGGTCGTCATTTTTATGATAGCGACGAACATGTGGGCATTAAGGGAAATCAAATAGCTTACACACTTGTGAAATAAGCTACGAAAATGGCAATAACAACTCTTAAACTCCGATTTACTAATTACCAAACCAAATTAAAATACTATGTAAGGAGAAATGTCAAAATACACGGGACATGTTTCCAAATAACAAACTCTGTAAACATGATGATCGATGCCATACTTACCCGTAATTAATTTCCCAAATATAATCTGTAAAACATCTGAAATAGAGAAACAAATAATCAATAATAGTAAAATGACAAAGATTTTCAACCCTTCCGTAATTTTATCTTCTTCAGCGAGAACCTGTGTGTCAACGTGAACTGTGCTGCATATCATTAAGCTGAAGTTAAGCAACGTTGAGCCTGGCCAGTACCAGATGAGGACCATTTGGGAATGGCGAGGCGCGGTATATACCGCGAGGTAAAATACCAGGTTGAGAAACTGGCGCGGTCTATTCTCTTCTCGAGGGTAGATGGGACTCTCTTAAGCCGTGTCAGGCACCCTAACTCATCACGTTAAAAAATACTCTTGATAGCCCTGCGAAGCATCAAGTATTCAGCTACAGACAAGTTTTAAATTACAAACTCGTGTAGTGAGTTCAATCCCGGCTACGGCCACGATGGATGGATGTAGTGATTTTAGGACTCCCTGTATTATCCATGTGTGAGGGATCCTGTCGTACACTTTCGTGTAGTCGATCCATGCAATAATTATATGCTTATTTCTACTCTTTATCTCCTCTAGGAGCTTTTGGTCTATGTATAGTAGATCATATAACGAGTGTGTGCGGAAGCGCTCAGGAGTTGTATGCTAATGTGTTTGTCGGAAATTAGTTCGTAGAAGGACTATAAAAAGGCGATACAAGAGTCATTATAAGACTAACTGCCGAAGTTGCTCTGGTAACGTGTTGTGTTGAGTCATTTCGTTCGGGATCGTGTCGTGTCGAATTGTCTGAGGTTTTCGGGTTCGAATCGACGGAGTTGTTCGGAATCATGTCGTGTCAAATCGTCGGAGGTATTCGGGTTCAAATCAACGGAGGTATTTCGATTCGAATAGACGGAGTTGTTCAAAACTGTGTCGTATAAAATTGAGGGAAGTGTTCAGATTCGAACCGGCGGAGTTGTTCAGGATCGTGTCGAGTTACGTGAAAAGAAAATATTCGGAACCATTCAATTTTTTTTTGTTGTCTCTTCTCTCGTGAAGCAACAGATAATGTATTCCTCTTTTCTCGTATCAACATCCTTTTTAGTCCGCAGAAAGCAGTCCAGTTTAAGGGAGAAGTAAATTTGTTTACTCAGTTGTGTTATTAAGATTTTCCATATAGTCAGTAAGCAGGTTATGGTCCTGTAGTTGCTTGGGACGTTTACTTTCTCGGTGTCTTTTGTACAAGTGTGTTTCTATCAGTTGTGTTTCCTGGATTTCGAGTTAAAGCATGCCCCCTAGATTTTCAGTACACCCCTCAATCATTGCAAATAAATTTGCATTATTGCAACAGACACTTACCATTGGTTTTCCACTTGCAGCAAACGTTGTTGTTCTGTGGGATTTGGATAACAATAAGCCTCTTCAAAGTCCCAGTACTCTCCGTATCCTCCAATCCTCCAAGTGCGTGCCTGGTTTATTTTCTCCACTCTTCGGTCTTTCTATCCTCCTTGACTCTTCATGAATATTTCATGTAGTATCAGTTGATGTTATCACTTGTTTTTCGGGTGGGACAATTAATTTAATTTCTTGCAGTTCATGTTCTTTCGATTTTTTGTTTTATTTCTATTGTAACTGCAATGAGATTAGCTAAAGTTTGCAGTTTATGTGAGCTGGTTTCGCCATCTGGGGATTTTTCTTTAGCTGTCAGTATTATACAATATATATAATAAAAATTATACAATAATTTATATTATATAATGCTTACTGCTAAAGAAAATCACGAATAACACTGCTGATGTGCAAACCCTGTTACATGTGTTAGAAAAGTCTACAAATGACACGTGTCTTTACGTTAATTCGGATAAGATAAAGTTCATGACTTTCGAGGAGGAGCGGAGATATAAGCTCCAGATGGAACAACACTGAAAGAGATCACTGAGTTTACGTACCTGAGCAGCAACATAGGTTTCACAGAAAGAGAGAGAGAATAAAATAGAAAGAGAGAGAAAGAGAGAGAGAATGAAAGAGAAAGAGAGAGAGAAAGAGAGAGAGAATGAAAGAGAAAGAGAGAGAAAGAGAGAGATAATGAAAGAGAAAGAGAGAGAGAGAAAGAGAGAGAGAGAGAGAGAATAAGAAAGAGAGAGAGAGATCGAAATTCGCATCTCAAAATCATGGACTGCATTGGATAAGCTGTGGTCAATATGGAGGTCAAGGCTAACTGCCAAACTGAAAAGGCGGTTCCTCAGAACAGTGCTGAGGTCTGTCCTTGTTTACGGTGCCACAACCTGGACACTGATCAAAAGATTAGAAAGAAAGCTAGACGGCATGTATACCCGTATGCTTCGAACAGTGTTTAATATATCTTGGCAAGTTCCTCCGACGAAGTAGCAACTTAATTACAACCTACTTGTCATATTTATTACCATCAGTGAGCGACGTCTACGATTTACTGGTCACTGCCAGAGGAGCTGGTGAGGATGTTTTGTTGTGGACTCCATGACACGGGTGCACGGATATAGAAGAATCTACATTCACGTACATCCAGAAAATTACACATGATGCCAACTGTGATCCTGAAGATCAGGGTCAATGATGGAGGACAGCGAAATCTGGAGAGAGAGAGAGAGAGAGAGAGAGAGAGAGAGAGAGAGAGAGAGAGAGAGAGAGAGAGAGAGAGTCACATTGGTCCGGGCAAGGAACACGACCAGATACTAGATAGTTAGCGTTATTATTATTATTGTTCATATATTTATCCTTTATTTATTTATAGCCCTGTCGGTGGGGCATAAGAATACACCGACTGCCCCCCTGCAGAGGGTAAAAGTCCATCAATGGGGGTCCTGGATATGACATTAAACTATATCCAGTGGTGAGGCCCCAGCTTGTGGGCTTTGGGTAGTGTGGAGCCACCCTTTAATTACCATTGTTCCCAAGTCCACTCGGACCCAGAGTGGTAATACCTGTTAGGGTTCCAACTATGGGTTAAATAGAAACCAACTTGAAAACAACAAATATATTCTATTAAAAATGTTTTCTTCAAAATCTTTGGATTCGGCATTAAATAACCCGAAAAGGGTTGATATGCCGTAAAACAAAAACAACCAAACCACCTTTATTTATTTCAACTAAACCACCGAATCACATTATTCTGTGCTGATCAGAGTTCACAGTTTATGTGGGTTCGTTCCTGAAGTCAATGATTTTTCCTTAAGATTATTATATATCATTAACTGATTTGCCCGGTCGTTAAATACGCTTAAATATGATATTTTAATTCGTCCAGATTTCCTATATGTTATTATAGAGTCGTCATTTTAAAAGTTAAAGAAAAAGTATTCGGGTGCCATGAGCTAGAATCGATACTGAAACCAAGACTCTAGCATTCAAAGCTGGTGACGTTACTATTGTACCAATGTAACATGCATATGAACTGATGAAAAATAAACTAAAATCAATGTACAAAATATATAAAGATTCTTTTCAATTTTCACGCCTTAAAAACTATTTTAACCGGTTAAGGACCCATAAAATAACGGCTCGTAAAAAAATCCAATCATTTGAGGCCCCTAACGCCGCTCTGTGACTTTTAATTTCGGGAGGGATAAAGTTTGAAAATATGGAGACAGACTGACACACAGGCATACTGTTTTTTTTTATAAATTAGATTTATTTGAGTATGTATTTTCTGTTTATTTAAACTAAGCCACAATTTTGAGCAAGAAAACTTTTACGCAATTTAATTTATAAAATCCTCTTATGTTTTACACATTTTCCGCCACCGATCAAAGTTTTCAACTAAATTTCAAAACTGCTGTAATGCAATTACAAGATTGGCTAAGCAAGAGAGTTGTAATAAGATGGTAAATATATTATCGCGGCGCCATCGACGACTATGGGCGTCCAATGATAAGCAACTTTACTTCTTTACTCGTTAATAACATGTGATCTTATCAGACCATCTATAAAACCATTAGATCATTAAAGACACACACACGTTTTATGTGACGATGTTTGGAATATTTCTCAACTGGCATAAAATAATTGAATATCTAATTTTTTATCCGCGTTGAACTATAGGAAGACAACACATTGCTTAGAGAGTACATATTTCCGCAAACATTTTTAAATTTAAACACAAAATTGACAAAAACAAAAAATTGGACTTTTTTAAAAATTAAAGTCCACTGACGTTTGCTGCGTGCCTGTTTCACTAAAATCAAACTTCATAAAAAACGCATCTATTACAGAATATTCCTCAAAATGGTTTTTTGTACTATTAAGATTTATTGAAATTAAAAAAAAATCTATTTTGCGATTATTCTGTATTGCAAACCCTGTTACATGTGTTAGAAATATCTACAAATGTCTTTACGTTAATTCAGATAAGATAAAGTTCATGATTTTCGATGAGGAGCGAGAGATATAAGCTCCAGATGGAACAACACCGAAAGAGATCACTGAGTTTTCGTACCTGAGCAGCAACATAGGTTTAACAGAGAGAGAGAGAGAGAGAGAGAGAGAGAGAGAGAGAGAGAGAGAGAGAGAGAGAGAGAGAGAGAGAGACAGACAGACAGACAGACAGACAGACAGACAGACAGAGAGAGATATATATATATAGCTGCTGCTATGTTGGATTTTAGTCTGCCAAGCCTGCAGCAAGCGTCGGGAGAATTTGCTTGGCGAAGGCGTATCGTCAATCAACTGCAAACAACGTCTAAACTGGTTCAAACATATCGTAAGATTGGTTCCAGAGAGAATTACCAAGTGTTCCAATTGACCTCTGGTGGAAAAAAGGAGACCAAAAAATGAATACAAGTAGGCAATGGAGAAAGACTTAAGTGCAACTGGAAGAAGCTGTGGATTTGACTCGACACCAAAAACGATTCTATATTTTGACTCATGCGGGAAGTTCTAAATCTAATTAGGTCTACGTGACTATATGAATGTGTTCTTGTTCCTAGAACGGTATTTCCGCTGGAAGCGTCTTCCCCCTCTTCTTCACTTGAACAGTAATTCTGACCATAACAGCTCAAACACTTGGATGAAATCCATTAAGATGGCAAATAAAAAAAAACAACAAAAACAAACAAACTGGTGCGTCTATAACTAGTCTCTCTCTTAGACAGGGTAGAAAAAAAGATTCTCCAATCTAATAGGTCCTACACTATCAATTATACTCCAACCTCTGTCCCATCGCCGAAGTGTTGCCTCTCTGTTCCTGTTTTATAGCTACTTTAATGGGATGTGCTTTGACGAACTCGTAGCACTTGTGTCTCTCTTTCTCGGTGTAAGACCCCCCCCCCGATTAACCCAACAAACAGTACAAATCTATCCTTTTACTGTGTAATAGAGCCACAGACGAATGCTAGCAGCAACAGCCGCATGACACATATGCAAATACCCAAGTTAATGCGCAATGTGTCGTCATAGTTGAGAAAAAGACAGGAAAGAAAAAAGTGGCGACAAAAAAGGACATATGTGTGCTGCAAGTGACGCAAATGCACGTGTGCTGCAGAAGCGAGGAACCACTTGGCAAGAGTACAGGCAAGGAGTGCCGGCATGAAATGGACGTGTGGCCATGTGGTGTACTGAGAGCCATTTAAAGCACGTGTTGTAGACGGCAGATCTCTTTCAACTGCATAACGAACTGAGAAACTTTTAAAATAAGACACAATGCGTTTTTTTAAATACTATAAATAAATGCCTTTTATTTAAACTGAAAAAGCTGAGTCGAATTTCTTTTCTTTCTTTTTTCTTTGCAATATTCTGCATGTAACGTGTGGTTCCGTGTTGATATGTAACGACAACGTTGCAACTGTAGAGGTCACCAGATGACGGGACGCTCTCTACGCTAATAGTTTCTTTTTCTCCAACTGCTAGACTAGTTTCCTGTTTCTCTGACTGTATTAAAAGGCAGAAGTTTAAATGACATGCGAGCGTACATCTCGCTACTCAACTTTTTGCCCCGTGTCCCACATAGTAGCACCTTACGTACGTTGATTAACCGAAATCCACGATCAGGCTGTCTCAAGATATTGACTTCCTGACCTAAAATGCATAACTCATTGATGGTATTGTGCTTCCCTTCGAAACGTCAACCACGTTCTTTAAAGTCAATACAAAAACAATTCTCCTCTCCAAAATAAGCAAACTAAACACGGTAATTTGAAAATATGAAGAACTTTAAGCGCAAATGAACTTTCTTCTAGCAAAGTTACACGACTTTGGTAACTTTGCATGCAAAACATAATTAAATTTACAATTTAATCAGGCTTTTTTCAAGAAAAATGTTCGAACAGTTGCTACGGGCCTGTCAGACTAAGAAGCGATTTTTCAAAACCTAGTGGGTGATGCCGCTTTTTCTTCCTTACGACCTCTTTCCCACAGAAGAGATGTTGAGAGTCGGTCTCTGCTCTATCCTTATTTTTTATTGCAAATGTTCGACTTAACTTCAATCGATGACCTCCCTTGCTAAACTTTCACAAAAACACTCTACTGCTACAACCACTATATACGATCCCCCCCCCCACTTTCTATGTGTGTCTAAATGTAAACGCAGATTCCATAAACAAAGCTTCTTTCCGAGAACTGCCCGAGTGTGGAACACTGTTACGTTGTACTGCTTCTCGGTTGAATACAACTTGGTATCCTTCAAATCCAATGTAAACAAGTTCTTGTTGAGCCGTCCCCATAAATAATCAATTTACACCATCAACGATGACTACACTACCACCGTATATTCATTAATTCTCATCCTCAAGCGGTTTCGGGCCTTGTTAGGTGGTGACTCTCAAGCAAAATACTACTACTACTACTGATAATAATAATAATAATAATAATAATAATAATAATAATAATAATAATAATAATAATAATAATAATAAATAAATTTGCATAATCAGAGAAAAGACAAGCAATAATTGTCACCAGTGACGCCCAATAAATGTCGGGATATTTAAAGAAGAAGTCTATGCTATGCTATGCAAAATGCAAGTGAACTAGATCAGGAATAAACACCGGAAAACCTCAGCCGGTGTCGAGTCAAAAAATCCCTCTAAGCCAGAATGGCCAACCAAAGGGAGATAAATGTTATGCGATCTACTATACGCTAAACAGAACAACGCATTTATGCATACATTTGCATACACTACACTCCAGTTACTTCCGTTGTATCAGTAAGGATTGACAGAACACGCAGCTCTTAAAAATAGCCGCTGGGTTATATTTTGTCAATTCTCTTTCAAAAATAAAAACCTTCCGCCAATTTCTGCTACAACTGTTTTTTTTTTTTTTTTTTTTTTGCTGAGATTTTCCGATATGTTGTGTTAACGTACGATGTGATTTTTAATTGGTGTTTTGCATTTATATATATATATTTTTTGTTAGTTTTTCGTTATCTTCAAGGAAGATTCTTGAAGATAGGCACATAATTAACCAGCGTTGATAAGGCGTATATTTTATTTAGCGGGCAAGATACTAGGTACTGAAGATAAAAGGACATTGGAAACCATAGGTGCCAAAGGTGTTGATATTTATCCGCGTTGTTGGCAGGAGAAAATCGTTTTTAAAGTTATCTTCTGAGATTCGAAAATGTGGCTTCGTTTAATCGTTCCAGAAGGAACGAGAAGCAATCTTGAAAGTTTTTGAGGCTATAATAAATTATTACCACGCAAAGTAATAAATACCAGATAGGTATCGAACAATAGTCAACTATACTGCTTATTAGTTGTGTCTGTCACACGTTGCCCGAGATTTTTCCTTTTTCGTTCCTCTAATTTCTATTCTCTTTGGGTGTTTTTTTGCTTTTTGTCTTAATTTCTTTCTTTCAAGTTTCATTTGGCAAGCATTAATCAATGAAGCGAAAAAATCTAACTAGTAAAATTATCTTGTCGGACTTTCCAAACCAGACGATAGTTTTCGTAAAGGACATACATTCAATTGGCTGCCGTTCTAATTTAATTTCTTCTACTTGTAGGAAGATGTGACACAAGGGCGGTGTCTAGTTGTTAAAACTGGGAAAGAAAAGGAACAAGATATTATAGTAAAAATATAATAAATTTATAACTTAAAATATTGCAGCATTAAGAGTTGATTATACAATGTTAAACTGACTTTTTAAAAAATTAATGATGCAATATTTTAAACTATAAATTTATATTTTTTACTAGAATATCTTGTCCTTTTCTTTTCCAGTTTTAACAATTAGTCCTTTACTTTTCCATGTTTAAGTTTAACCATATTACTTTTCATGCTCGCATTTTTCTATTGTAATCCATGATTTTTCCAGGCTTTCAATAAATTCACTTGTTCTTTGTTTAATTTTAGTCGCATTTTTTGCCCACATAAATTTAACATACACATATGTAATAACAACGTACGGTACTCGTCTGCTTTCAATAAAAAACACAATTATCTCCCTTTGATTCTTTTATTCTGTCTGTTTCACTTGTTACTTCTCTTCGCCACAGCAGTAAATTAGTAGCAACTCTAGTCGCTGAAGTGACCTAGTTGCTATGGAAACTAGTCATAAAAAGCTTCAGTCATCTCCTTACATATTTTTACGATTTTGAACACCACTAAATTAATCATAACTTTTGTTTTACTGAACGAAAATTAACATTTTTTTTCACAATATAGCTGAGAAAGTCATCTATAAACTGTAATAATAGTTTGAAATTTGGTCGGAAAATAAGTGAGCTGAGAAGCTTTAAAGCAGTTCTAAATGACTAAAACTGCCACTTAACAATATATTCAAACACTATCGTGTTTGAATTATATATATATATATATATATATATATATATATATATATATATATATATATATATATATATATTAGAAATGGTAATTAATAAAAACTGAAGAAAGTGCTCAATACTGTTGTAGAGCAAATATGCGTTTTATTTTTTATTACGGTATCTTTCTGTTAAGTTACCTTATTGTTTCAGCTACCCGGCCGTTTTTCTTGGCTGTCTGTAGCTTCCTCAGACTTTTACAGAAACAAAAAAAAAATATGTAACTGAACAGAAAGATACGGTAATAAAAAAAATGAAACGTATATATATATATATATATATATATATATATATATATATATATATATATATGTGTGTGTGTGTGTGTGTGTGTGTGTGTGTGTGTGTGTGTGTGTGTAAAAATGATGCCAACCTTAAGTACAAACACATTGTTAGTTCCAATCAAGTCTCTTTTTTCCATATTACATAGTCATGCATTTTTCTTTCTAAGCAAATATCTGCGTATTTTTCTGATGAGTATACACAAAGAAAAAAAAATTAATGTAATATATAAAAGGCTCTGTGTATGTCTGGTTATCCGTCTGTCTCTATATTTTCAAACTCTGTCTCCCCCGAAACTTAAAGTCGCAGAGCGGTGATACGGGTCTCAAATGATCGGATTTTTCATGTATCGTCCTGTTATGGATCTTTGGCCTGTCAAAATTGAAAAAGAAATCTTTATACATTTTATACATTCATCTTAGTTTATCATTAATTTTAATTTTTAAGCAGTTCATATACGTGTCACGTTAGTACGGTGGTACAAGCAGGTCATATGCGGTTTCAGTGACACCCCGATACTTTTTTTTTACTTTTGAAATTACGACTCTATAATAATATATGCGAATTCTGGACAAATTAAAATATCATATTTAAGCATATTTTAAGACAGAGGAAAGCACCCCCCCACCGCTAGTCTAATATATAAAAGCCTATATTTCTGTCTGTCAGTCTGTCTTCATATTTTCAAACTTTATCTCTCCCGAAACTAAAAATCACAGAGCGGCGCTTGGGGCCTCTAATATTTGATTTTTATGGATTGTTTTTTTTTTATGGATGTTAACCGATTTTAGGGGGTCAAAAAATGCCAAAATTGAAAAAAAAAACACCTAATATATATCTTACAACACTTTTTCTAAGATAATTTCTCATCCATTCATGCGTGTCATGTTGATGATATAACGTCACCAGCTTTGACTGATAGTTTTGCTTTAGGGTTCGATTCTACCTGATGGTACCCAAATCCATTTTTATTCTACTTTTGAAATAACGACTCTATAATAATAATATATCTGAAATCTGGAAAAATTTAAATATTATATTGAAGTGTAATTTACGACCGAGCAAAGTCGGGCATCCTTTCCCTCTAGTATATACCTATATAATTATAAACCTCAAATGACCTTGTAACAGGTGTTGTAACCCAACATCCTGTTTACGATTTTCGGTTGCGCATACGTACACAAACATAAGCACTTACAGCGTAAATAATCAACTCAATAAAACGTATGGTACAAGAGTCAAGTATCATGGTTGAATTGTGCTCTAAACATCAATGTGGTGTTTCCTGGAAGCTGAGTGACTACAAGTAGTTTCCACCTCTTCCTATAGTATTTGCAAATAAATTTGCATTATCACAACAGCTGCTTGCCATTGATTTCTCGTTAGCATCGGTTGGTGGTCTTCGCTGGAATCTGAGTGGAAATAAGTCTCCCCAATGTCCCAGTTCTTTACGCACTTATCCAGCAGAGATCTGGTCAGTGTTCTCTCCTCGTTCTTTCTTTCCTCCTTGTCTCTAGTGGGCTGTTTGGTTTCACTTTTTTTTAGGGGAGGTGGTCAGTGATGTGGTAATGGGTGGGTGGGGTGGGATTAGAGAACTTATTTAGACTCAATGTATTTGGTTTCATGTAGTGTTTCATGTTTTGCCTCTGCAGCATTTTGTTTGGTCTGCACTTGTTGCTCGTTTGTGTTATTATCATTATTATTATTATTATTATTATTATTATTATTATTATTATTATTATTAGTAGTAGTAGTAGTAGTAGTAGTAGTAGTAGCAGCAGTAGTAGCAGTAGTAGTATATCTAGTAGTAGTAATAGTAGTATATCTCAATATGTATTAGTTAAAATATTTAATATATTTTGATTTTAATTTTCGTAAGGGGCCATAAAAGTGGTGCAAATTGGTTTTACTTGCCTTGAGACGGGTATTCCTCTAGTTAGTCGATACTCATATGCGTTGAAATATTCATTAGTCAACAGCGGGTGCGGATGTCGATAAAATGTCGATCAATTTTCGCATTCCCATTGCGACTTTGCAAGCGAACAATCACGGGCCACGATGAGGCGTTTACCTCCCCTGATTGGCTCGCGGGATTTCCATAAGTAAAGTCATTGCCCCAATTGTTACAACCGCCATCGAGTGTTATTAGAGAATGGCGTTATCTCATATTACCATAAGACGACGAATACCCAGTGCACTACGACAAGATGCAGCAGAATCACGGTGGCACACACACACACACACACACACACACACACACACACACACACACACACACACACACACACACACACACACCCCTTTATATCTTTCTTTTATATACCAACGCACACACTCAAACAGCTACACACACACTCTCTCTCTCTTTTTCCACACCGCTCTCTCTTTCTCTCTCTCTTTCTCTGCTGTATATATATATATATATATATATATATATATATATATATATATATGTGTGTGTGTGTGTGTGTGTGTGTGTGTGTGTGTGTGCGCGTGTGGGTGTGTATACAGCAGAGAAAGAGAGATAGAAAGAGAGAAAGATATATATATATATATATGTGTGTGTGCGTGTGGGTGTGTGTATATATATATATACATATATATATATATATATATATATATATATATATATATATATATCTACTATACAGATTGCTTAAGAAGTTCTTGCGGTTTTTAACTTTTAAATTCAGATAAACATATCTCGGCCCAAACAAAATGTATTTATCGAAATAAGTACCATGACGATAAATAAACTTTTGCCAACGCAAAACAAATGTATTTATGGCAGTAACGTACAAATCTTGCGTTCTGGCGAAGATGAAGTCGCTAAAGACGTTTTTGACATCGCTTAGGCTTTTGAAGCATTTCTCACGCGGAAAGTTTTCGTGATGCTTGTGAAAGTGGTACTCGGTAGGTGAGACGTCTGGAGAGTTGGCGAATGAAGCAAAGTATCTAAGTCCAGTAAAGCTTTTTTCTGTTAACTAATGCTGGGTGTTGTTGTTGAAGTTTGTGATGCATTTCATCCATTTGTTGACAGTATTTTCCTGCCGTAATAGTTTTGCCTGCATTCTGAAAACTGTAATGGATGAAACCGGGAACAGACCACCACACAGTAAGCATGGCCTTCTTTTAATGAAACTCATGTTTCGAAAAGTGTTGTTGAGCTTCGTCGGCGTCTAACCACAAAGCTGAGCGTCGCCGGTTGTCGTAAAGAACTCACTTTTCATCACAAGTCACAACCCGATCGGGAAACGGGTCGTAAAAGAAGGGCAGGTGACACTACATTACGGATTACTTTTGGATTTCGTTCAATTCGTGAGGCACCCATTTATAAAGATTTTTTGTCCTTCCAATCTCTCCCAAATGATTGGAAATCATCGTATACTTTAAGTCTAATTCCGAGACAAGTTCTCAAAAAGTTGTGCGTGGTTTGGCTTCGACTAAGCCTCTTAATTGATCGTTGTCAACGTCCGATGGCCGACCGCTACGCTAATCATCTTCAAGATACTTGTCGCCGCCACGAAATTTCTTACCCCGCCATTTTATCGTGATTTGTTGATATCGCGAGCTGTTTCCGCAGCTTTTCGGCCTAGCTTGAATTAAAATTACAAAATTGTGAAAATTTTCGTTTTTTTTCTTCTTATATTTAACCTTATGAAAAGAAGACAAAATTGCTTTAAACGATTGCAATTTATACGATTAGATAGAGTGAAACCCCTCTTCAAAAGACATATAAAGTAAAGATATGACAAAAACTTATTTAAAAATCGAAATTAAAAATTCTGCTATGACTTTCTTTTCAAACGTTAACTATATTAAAAAGAAACTTTGTGTGCGTGTGTGTGAGTCTGTTCCCTATGAATTCCTAAACGATTGGGTTGATTTTTTTTTCAAATTCAACACAAACACACTTTAAGTATCTGGCAGTGTTCGTAGAAAGGTTTTACATCAGAATGTCCCTGATATATATCGATAATCAATAATCAAAATAAATCGATGAAAGAAGGAACAGGCGAGTTTGACTAAAGTTAACGCTGTATACAGCTTAACATCACAACGACATTCGAAAAAATGTTATCACACAAGCAGAAAGGCGCGGCATATAAAATCATCAGTAGTTTTTTTTTTAAATATGACGGGGTGCGTTCGAAGTGAATGTTTGTGTTTAGAGCACAATTCAACCATGATACTTGACTCTTGCATTTTAAACTTAAATTTAAGCCATTATTACCGCACTAGTAGAAAAATCCGACATATTCAATAAATTATAGTCTTTGATATGACAGGGTCGCGTTCGAAATGAGTGTCTATTTAAAGCAGATTTGAACGATTACACTCAACTTTTTCGTTTGAAACTTTAATTCAAAGCAGAATATCAAAATAACTTTATAAAATCAACAGCAGTTTCTTTACATTGCTATGTAGACAGCAATATATTGTGGAACATGTCACTGAAGGGGAGGGGCATGTGAAGCTTCCTCATGGTGCATTAGGTTGGGTATCCAAATAGAGTAGGGAATTAATCGATTTGATTGAAAAATGGGCCATTCAACGTCGTAAAAAATCAGGTTCCTTGTTATATATATATATATATATATATATATATATATATATATATATATATATGATTAGTTTTTTTTTGTGAAAAAGAATTCCAGCAGAGTGCTCAATTAAAAGGAAAATCCAAATTTTAAGAGCGTACTTATATTTTGTGTACAGAAAGTTGTTAGTTGAGACAGATCATTGGTACCGTCGGTTTCAAGCCCGATAATAAGGCCCGTTTAAGGTATCCTTATCAAGCTCTCTTCAGCCAATATTCAAGAGCCAAGAGACGAATATTGGCTGAAGAGAGCTTGATAAGGATACCTTAAACGGGCCTTATTATCGGGCTTGAAACCGACGGTACCAATGATTTGTCTCAACTAACCACTTTCGTAATTTATCCATTTATCTAGTGCTTCCTTTTCAGATTAAATATGTTTTTAACTCATTTCAAAGTGTTTTTTAACATATTTTATTAATTGTTTGCTCATATATATATATATATATATATATATATATATATATATATATATATATGTATATATATATATATACATACATGCACATAAATGTACATACATATACACGTACATATACTCATATATAAACATACATATACCCACATATACATAGACATATATATATATATATATATATATATATATATATATATATATATATATATATATATATACATACATACCTATGAATATAACAATACATATACATACGTAAATACAAATATATATATATATATATATATATATATATATATATATATATGTGTGTGTGTGTGTGTGTGTGTGTGTGTGTGTGCGTATGTTTGTATGTACTAGCAAAAGTACCCGTCGTTGACTGGGTTTTAAAACAGCCTACAGAAAATGGACTCTGATTTATGAAAGTATGATAGGTTATGGAAATGAAGGGTTGTAAAGAGATAGCTTCAAACTTGGGGGTATCAAAACCAAAGCAAACTATGATGAAAGTAAAAATAAAATAGATAAACCCCATAATTTATTATACCATACCTGTTCACACTGAAACACTTATCACATATTCTGTGGATCTATATTAAAAAAACCTTGTTAAACTTTGTAACATATTTCCATTCTATGGAGGTCATGTGCGAACGAACACCCCATAATTTTATTATACCATATTTCTTCAAACTGAAACATAATTATCAAAGTATACTTACGCATATATATATATATATATATATATATATATATATATATATATATATATATATATATATATATATATATATATAGATATGTAAACTCTTTATTAACGTTTGTGCCTATTTCCATTCTATGGAGGCCAGGCGTGAACGCAGCCCCCACAATTTCTATTTAAGTTAAAACACACTTATCAAAGTATTCTTATGCACATTTATATCAAAAATACTTGTAGACGTGTTCTTTTAATATTCAAATTTTTTATTTGCATACTTTGTGGACCAGGCGCGAACGAATACTCCTCAATGTTAATGAACACCGTTCTGCTAGATCAAACGTACCCATTCCTGTGTCTCGATACATCTTCTATCATTATATGTAATCAGTTTTTAAAAATAGTTTACCATATAGGAGCCTATTCGTTACCTCACACACACACACACACACACACACACACACAGCCAGCTTTATATATATATATATATATATATATATATATATATATATATATATATATATATATAACTCCTACGTAATTAGAATAGAATTAAGTATCTATGGATGCAATTTCCATCGGCTTTTTTTGTGCGATATATATATATATATATATATATATATATATATATATATATATATATATATATATATATATATATATATATATATATTAACCAGAATATCTTAATAAAAGAAAATCTTAACTTTATTAGTAATGTATAAAATGTATTTATATATTAAAAATGTATATATGTATAAATATTTTTAACTTTTATATATATTTAATTTTCAAAAATTTTTTTTAACCTTTATATATATTTAATGTTCAATAAATAAGAATGTAAATATATAAAGCACTAATCATAGTGGGGGTGATAAGCAGTCAAATGGATTAATCCTAATCTTATAAATACAAAGCTGGTAAATTAAAAAATATATCCATTTCGAAACAGATGAATCTCACAGGTAATATATTCATTTTTATAAGATGAATAGGTTAGATAAAGTAATTAAGAATAGGAAACTAGATCTAATATTTGTAACATGTTTTTTTCTTAAGATTAAGGGAGATGGTGTTTGATCAACACTGCTGAGGAGCCATGATGTAATATACTGTTTTGTTTTTAAATCCCTGAAACAGTTTTTCATGGTAAACAACAGATGGCCCCTTAAAAAATAAATTATTACTGGTACTATAGTGAATTCGAGAGAGCAAGTTGATGCAGTGATTGAAGGCGATTGAATTACTTACTGACTGAATAGTTTTCTAACGAATGATAAAAAATATTTTTTGTATAGTGTTAAAGGTTAAAAACTTCCAAAACTATATATATAACTTTCACCAAATATATATATATATATATATATATATATATATATATATATATATATATATATATATAGGAGCAAACAGTTAATAAAATATGTAAAAAAAAACAAACTTTGAAATGAGTTAAAAACATATTTAATCTGAAAAGGAAACACTAGATAAATGGATAGTCCTTAATCCGCGGAGTTTCGAAGAAATACTTTCCTTCTCATCAGAGGGTAGGAATTAACAAAATGCGGGATCGGATTCTACATGCAGAAGTATTTGATGAAACAACAAGTAAGTCAAAGATCTTACTTGAAAACAAAAAAAAAAGTGAAGCGGAGAGAATATGGTAAAGAAAAAGGTGATTACACATGAATGGATAGTCTGGTGGAAGATAAAAAATCCGGTGACGGTAAAATCCAAATGTAAAACTTCAAGAAAATGAAAAGAATTACCATATATATATATATATATATATATATATATATATATATATATATATATATATATATATGTATATATATATATATATATATATATATATTGGGTGAAATTTATAATTATATATCTATATGTATATATGTATGTATATATATATATATATATATATATATATATCTTTCATCCATAAAAAGCCGATGAAAATTGCATTCATAGGTAATTAATTCTATTCTAATTACGTAGGAGTTGCCGGTGGCCTGGAGCCAGGACGCAAGCTTGCAAAGCAAAGAGTGGCTATGTTTATTGGGTTCGAATCTATCTACCAGCAATTATCATGATGATTGCGACAGTGTGGAACAATGTATGCATAAAATTGTTAGTATTAAAAAATATCGTTTCTATCTCTTTCTCTCTCTCTCTCTCTCTCTCTCTCTCTCTCTCTCTATATATATATATATATATATATATATATATATATATATATATATGTGGGGGGAGGGTAAAAAGAAAGAGAGAGGTAAACAAACGTCTGTCACGCTTATACCTTTCATATAGAAAGTAGCAGTTATATTCCTGTGCGACAAACATTCACCGAGACATCAATGGACTTAGAGGTTTGCATAACGAATGTAATTGCGTCCTGCCGTTCGTTCGTTTTCCACCAGCTCCCAAATGAGCCAATCGTGTAGCGCCATGAGGTGATTTAATCAGAAGCAGCGCGCGTATCCGCTCTGTAATTGTGAAACTGATTATCTTCCCTGAAGGGTGAAAAGTCGGAGACGAAGGAAAGTGAAAGAAAGAAAGAAAGAAAGAATGTAAATAAAGAAATCGAAGGAGAAAACGATAAACGACAATATAGGAGAAAATGGAAGGAAATCTGTATAAATAAATATATGAAATTAAGTTGCGAAGGAATAAAAAGGAAGAGAAATGTATCGGAAATGGAAGATGAGATGAAGAACACCATTTGAAGCGATTAATTGCGTCCTTAGACATAAGTAGGAATTACAATGGGGGAAGAAGTGGATAGCAGGGCGGGGAGAACATATATCTAGAAATAAATTGTTTTCTAGAAGAGTTCTACCGGTTGGTAGATATGCAGAATAAGGACCGTGCTATCGTCGGAATTTTCCGGACAGTTTCCGTAAATAGTAATTGTCTGTATTTTTTTGAGATGAGGTGTTTTCATTGATTGAGATTGCCGGACTGACTTCCTCATCTTGGTTGTTATTGCCACAACGTTTCGGCCGTTTTGCCCTCCATCAGGTGTTTTGTATCGAACTGGGGAACCGTTTGTTAGGAGTCTCGAACCCAGTCCTTTATTATTATTACGGGGGTAACGTGTTCGGACTCCAGCTAGGCTTTGGGACATAGTTGCTGATTCTCTGTTTTGAATGTTACTTTTTAACTGCCTTCGTTCAGGATTGAACTCAGCACCTTTGGGTAACTGTAAACTTTGATACAACGTCTAGGACCACTCGGCCATATGTCACTAGGACAACGTAATAACGTAATAATAATAATAAAGGGTTGGATTCGAGACTCCTAACAAACGGTTCCCCAGTTCGATACAATAACAACCAAGATGAGGAAGTCAGTCCGACAATCTCAATCAGTTTCCGTAAAATTTCGTGTTTTGTTCCCGCGCATACGCTGAACATTTTTTTAAAATGAAAATAGTAAAAATTATGTTATTACAAAGATAATTCAATGAAAAATTATTTGAAAAATGAAAAACAATATTCTTGTTACTATTACAAACAAAATACTATAACTAATTATTAGACAATTATTACGAAATGTTAAGAAAATTAAAGTTTACCCCCCCAAAAGACTCATTTTAAGGTAAGTTTTCTTAATAACAAACAACTGATTAGCATACAAAAATATTTATTTCTTTGTATGATTTTTGTTCGAATTAAGATAAATATTTGAAAAATATATTGTAGTTTGCTTGAAACATTGTGTGTTGTGTAAAAGGAATTGTGTTTGAAGACTATATCAATGCGGTTCGTAGAAAACACTGTGAAAACGAGTGAATATATATATATATATATATATATATATATATATATAAAAATGAGAGTATTAAAAGGATTTTTTCATAATTTTTTATTTTTACAAAACAGACACCACTTATCAAGGACCGAAAGCCACTCAGGGGTAAGGGTTATTGCGTGTACAGCAATTCAATTATATTACACTAGCGGTGGGGGCGGCCTTGACCAGTCGTAAAATGCGCTTAAATAGGATATTTTAATTTTTCCAGATTTCGTATATATTATTATAGTCGTGATTTCCAAAGTAACAAAAAGTATTTGGGCGCAATCAGATTTAATCGAAACCGAAAGCTAAACTGCAGCATTCAAAGCTGGTAACGTTACCACTGTACCAACGTGATACACATTTGAACAGATAAAAATAAACTGAGATGAATGCATGAAATGTATGACAATATTTTCAATTTTGACCCTTTTTGACCTCTCAAAAACTATTTTAACCGGCTAAAGACCCATAAAATAACGGTCCAAAAAATGCAATCATTTGAGGCGCATAGGGCCGCTCTGTAACTTTTTGTTTCGGAAGAGATAAAGTTTGAACATATGGTGACAGACAGACTGAGATATATAAATTAGATATATACTTTTATCATCATTTTTCTAATAATGTTATTATTATTTAATAAGAAAAAATCCGACAATCAGCAAAATCCCTCCCCTACACAGTGGAGATCCCTAGATGTAAGAACGTCTTCTACTCGAATAGTTTCTTCCTCAGAACTGTTGGACTTTGGAATTTCCTTCCGGGTTCCTGCTTTCCCAACTGTACTGAGAAAGGCCCCGAAACTCTGAGCCAATGAAATCGCAGCTGACAACATCATTTAAGAAGATGTTTATTCGGATTATACGTTTTTTAAGACTAAGTGATTTATTAATCCCACCCCCTTTTTATCCGAATCATGTCCACTCCCATGAATTACCGAACTGAAATCTTCAGACATTTATTGTTCCTATTTACTATGCCTCCCCTCGGGACAGAGTTAGACATCAGGGTCGTTTTTTAACGTGGAGAAAAGGTACAAAAATAAAAAAAAATTGTCTCAGTCGTGAAGGACTCATCCTCCACCGAAAGAAAACAAGAAATGGAAGTGAAACACCTGAAGAACAGATACTACACTTTGAGATATTAAATTCTTTATTCATATTAAAAATACATTGAAATCAACACTGAACAAAAAACTTAGGCACATTGCCAACTCAAAAGGAGGGAGGCGGTTGTGGGTGTCGTTTGTCATCCTTGTCACTCCAGAACTAAACAAAATCAAAAGTTTCTCCCAGCTAGTATCTTTCACCATAATACCGCATTTACCCTTTCATTGGGCCACCTGATTTCTGGTTGCAAAGTCCTACTTGAAGACGGTTATTATACAGATCGCCATAACGGAGTTTGCAGATACCTTCACTGGAAGATATGTAAGAAACTCAACATTCAGTGTAGTAAAAACTCCTGGGAACATATACCCGAACGAACAGTTGGGAATGACACCTACACTATTCACTATGACTACATAATCCCTACTGCTACATATCTTGAAAACGCAGCTGTTAAACCAGATATAGTGATTTGGGACAGAGCAAACAAAAAAGCGACCGTAATAGAGGTCAGTGTACCCAATGATACAGGGCTTAACAGAGTTGAGAGGGAAAAGCTAACAAAGTATCAAGGACTTATGTATATGAAACGAAATTGGAAATTAAAAGACGTTTCAATTATACCAGTCATCATAGGAGCAACTGGGCTTATGAAAAAGAACTTTAAAAAGTACATAGCAAGCATACTCGGTGAACCAAGTGCAAGTGAAATACAAACGATTGCACTGAAAGGGACGGCTAGAATCCTGAAAAGATCTCTTGGTTGGACTCACTAAAATAGAGGTCAATGTCAGACATCTGGTTGGATGTCCCATCCCCTAGAAGAAAAAGTTTAAGAAAAATGAAAAAAAAAAAAAGAGAGAAGGGGACATCCTACTTAACTCCCAATTTTTAAAACATCTTTTATTGACGTGTAAAAACAAAAAAAAAAAACAAACAAAAAAAAACAACACTTTGATCTTGACCAAAAGGCCAAGTTAAAATTATTATATTCAGACATTTATTGTTGTTTGACTAAACATCTTATCTATACACCTATTAATTTGGGTTTTTTGTGTATTAATATTTTTATTAATAACAGTTTTTTTTCTATTTATTTAAAAAGAAAATACAACTTTGATATATATAAGTCGTGGAATTGCATTCACCTGCAAAAGTTCTGGCTGATTTGTATATTCTTTCAAACATTCATTTCAATTAATTCCCTATTAGATTATTTTCTGGTTTTCTTATAGGAAGATAACTATTACGTGTAATTATATTCATGCAGATATTCTATATGAATTATACTTGCCTAATATTTGCGTCACATATTTATAGTAAACACAAACATCTTTCTATATATATATATATATATATATATATATATATATATACATATATATATATGTATTTATGTATACGTATATATATTTGTTTAAAAAGATTTTCCTACCAGACTCCTAAACTAAATATATAGGGTATTGGAACCCATGCAAAACTACATATTTGGGGTTTAGCCGGGGAAAATTGGTGCAAGAGTGTGAAAATCTAAAAAAAAATGGAAATTGCCAGATGAAGGCTGTTGGAAAACTGCTTCTGTAGTACCAGTATTCAAGAATTCTGGCGAAAGAACTGACCCATTAAATTATCGCCCTATTAGCCTCCTCCCACTTTTTGCCAAAATATTTGAGACCTTAATTAACCATGCTCTAGTCCAGCACCTTACAGATGCTAAACTTCTGACCGACCATCAATATGGATTTAGACAAGCCCGTTCCACGGCAGACATCCTCACTGTAATCTCTGAACGCATATACCATTCACTGGACAAAGCGGGTGAGGGCAGAGTGGTAGCTCTAGATATATCCAAGGCTTTTGACAGGGTATGGCATGAGGGTCTCCTCAGGAAGATTAGATCATACGGTATCACTGGTAGAATACTTAACATAATTAAATCCTTCTTAGATAAGAGAAAAATCCAGGTTGTCCTCGACGGTCGTACATCTAAACAATATGATATAAATGCGGGAGTGCCCCAAGGATCTATCCTTGGAACTCTGCTGTTCCTGATATTCATAAATGACCTCCCCGACAAGATTGCCTCTGAGATGGGTATATATGCTGATGACACCACACTCTATAGCAGGCACGACAGGAAAACAAACGAATATATATCTAAAGTAATGGCAGAAACACTAGAGGATGACCTCCAATCAGTAGTGGAATGGGGACAAAAATGGATGGTAACGTTCAATGCCACCAAGACAAAACTGGTTTCATTCAATAATTACAAGAAACCTTCTCTACCACCTATAGCAATGGCCAACGACTCTTTATCTGAGAGTACGTCTCTCAAGCTCCTTGGCCTAACGTTCACAGGAAACATGATCATCTTCAAGACTCTTGTCGCTGCCACGAAATTTCTTAAACCACCATTGTGATGTGCGTCCAGTCCTGCTTCCTGCTTCGTTGATATCGCGAGTTGTTTCAGCAGCTTTTCGGCCTAGCTTGAATTGAAATAAGAAAATTGTGCAGATTTGCTTTTCTTCCAACTTGAATTCAACGTTCTGAAAAGAAGCTATACTTGTTTTAACACGATTGTAACTTAAGCGATTTGATAGAGCGAAAAACGCCTTTTGAACTGTTATATAACAAAAATGTATTATAACGAAAACTTATTTAGAAATACATCATTCGAAATCCAAATTAAAAATTCCGTAGAACTTTCTTCTCAACCCAATACATTTTCATTTTAGTTTACATTAACAGACCGCCCGGCATTGCCCGATCGTAAAAATACGCTTAAATATGATATTTTGATAAATGCAAATTTCATATTTATTATTATATAGTATTGTACCCAATATATAGCAATGGTTTAAATAAGTAAAAAAAAAAAGAAAAGAAAAAAAGCCTCGTGCGCTACCACCGAGAATTGAAGCCAAAACGTTTAACTTACGATTTACTTTTTCCTCGGCCTTAATGCCTAACTTATGAATACATGTTTGCTGTAATGTTAAAAATTAAAGCAGGGGCCAATAGCTATTACGTTACGCATGCATATTCGTAATGCCGGCGTTCGAAATGCACATGGCAAATTCCATTTTTAAAGTTTTGCCTAAATCCAAACGCAAATTCCATGAATAAAGTTTCTTTCCTAATACTGCCATCCCCTGGAACTCTGTACCGCGGGCCTCCTTTCCAGTTGACTACATCACGACTGTCTGTAAGGCTAAGCTAAACACGTTATTGTTGATCCGCACCCTTAAATGATAAAATACTATATAATTTTCACCACTAACCATCACTATGATGTTGTCTTACTGACTAACCTGATCCTTGAGTGGCGTTTGAACCTTGATAAGTGCTGACTTCCTTGTAAAAAGAAAACTTTTCTGTTTGTCTTGGCATTGTTTCCAATCGTTCTAGTTTTCTTCCTACCAATAAGTAGTGGTTCAGAGGAGCGTGGTTGCGGATCTCGAAACCTTTGTTTTTCAATTGATTGCGCCGAAGGCAACCTTACACGAACGATCCATTGTCCCTGCAGACTGAACGGAGGTCAATATTAGTAATTAAAAAAAAAAAAAACGATATTAGCAGATGTCTGTTTACAAAACAGATATAATAATACGAAGTTTTCTCCCGATTTTCTTTTTTTGTTTTTCTTTTTGTTATTTTTTTGTGAAACTATACACCCCAAACAAACATACACACGTGCCAGGGTATGGGTCGCACACATAACGAAATAAACTAGCACGGAAGAGATAACAAAAGACGAGCCAAAAGAAAAACGAAACCAAACGAAGACGAAACGAAAAGCAAGCCCGAACAAAGGAGAAGATACAGGAAACAAAACATGTGACAGAAAAAAAAATCACTACGAACGTCAAGAAATTCGCGACAATTCCAAACAATGGTGCCGGCCATGTTATCGAATTCAATTAGCCTAGCTTGATAATCAAATCGGAAACTTCGCCTTTCGAAAATTTTGTGAATCTATTTTTTTAAAATAATTTAGTTATAATATACCTGTTGAAGTATCGTTCGACGTAGGTTAGTCAGTGAATAATTAAATCCATTATTTTTTACACACACACACACACACACACACACACACACCCACACACACACACATATATATACGCGTATGTGTGCGTGTGTTGTGTACTTTACATATATGTATTTCCAATATATATGTATGTATATATATATATATATATATATATATATATATATATATATATATATATATATATATATATACACGAGGGGTGGTATGTTTTACAATTATCATTAATTTTTAAGGCACCTTGGTTTGATATATATATATATATATATATATATGTATGTATATATATATATATATATATATCATATGCCAAATATCGTTAATTCTTTACCCCACAAGTAGCAGCTGTATAGCGCAATTATGAGAAGCCATAACTGTCATTTGGGCCGTCGGGTTTCGATCCTGGCTTGAGGCAGTTGCCAAACACACACACACACACACACACATATATATATATATATATATATATATATATATATTGTGTACAGAAAGTTGTTAGTTGAGACAGGTCATTGGTACCGTCGGTTTCAAGCCCGATAATAAGGCCCGTTTAAGGTATCCTTATCGAGCTCTCTTCAGCCAATATATATATATATATAGTAAGTTATAAAAATATATATGTCGATTAAGCTACATAGAATATTCCGCGTTTCATCCACGCTAGGATTCGTCAGGCTTATGCGAAGAGGTGGGCTTTTCTCGCATTTTTATATGTGCACACTCTATTGAGTTTTTAGTTAGCAAATCAGCTTCCTAGCTTCCACCGCTCCCTTCCTAATTAGCCAATGGGCAGCCACTTACAGAAAAAAAAACCCAGTTGACTTTGGGTTCAACCCCTTCTTTGTGTGTGCTTTTTTAGTCTGAAGCGTAGATATCTAGTTATCTGACTTATTTTAAACCTAAGTATAGTTAAATGTTTTTTTTTAATATTATGTAAGTTTATATATATATATATATATATATATATATATATATATATATATATATATATATGTATATGTTTGTGTATTTTATTTATTTATTTTCTATTGTTATTGTTAACTTTAAAATTATTTGATATCGCTATAATACAGTAAAGTTTATCTAGTGCACACAGTTGTTCGCTATTTCTCTCCTGCAGTTTAATAGATGTTGGGGTTCTTAAAAGTATAGGATAGCAAATATTTAATGAAGGCATAATCTGCATGGATCGTCTTGATCTCTACATGTGTTTGCTTGTCTTACTATTTTCCATTCGACTACCGGCGAACGTCCGCTTTCTTTGAGTTCCCAGTATTTGTTTGTTACTGTTGTTTACATTCGGTGTTTTTTTTTTATATTTGAACGTATATATATATGTGTGTGTGGGGGGTATGTGTGTGTTTATTTTGGAACGTGTGTATATATATATATATATATATATATACACATTATGTTGGTGCAAAAATAATGCCGTTCTGACGTACAACTGTATATATATATATATATAAACGACATTATTTTTACACCACCCACGCCCCCCCACACACATATATATAAATATATATAATATATATATGTATATATATATATATTATATTTTATAAAGGGAATTAGACCTGATACATTTAAAAGAACACTGCCCATAATATATGAATAACACTTATTTGGGGGTCTCAACATGTGGCTAATCTGGAACGTGTTTGGTATATCTCTGATCTTTTTCCACGGAACGAGCTGCAATGATAAAATTGTTTCTGAGAAAGGCATATTGGCTGATGACACCAAACACTATAACAGGCACAAGGGGAAAACAAATGAACATATATATAAGAAAATGGCAGAAACACTAGATGAGGACCTCCAATCTGTAGTTGAATGGGGGCAAAAATGGATGGTAATATTCACTGCTGCCAACACTAAGCTCGTTTCCTTCAATAATTACAAGAAACATTCTCTACCACCAATAACAATGACCAAGAACGCATTGCCTAAATGTACGCCCTTTAAACTCCTCGATCTAACGTTCACAGGAACAGGAACTGGAAGAGATACATTGAGAACATTTCTAAGGCGAAGAAAGTGGGCTCTAGCTACCGTGCTTGAACACTACTTACTCCCGAAAGTATCCTGTACCTCTATAAGGCCTCCATTCGCCCATGCATCGAATACTGTATCACATTTGGGCTGGTACATCTGTATTACTTGTCGCTCACTCCTGGACAGAGTTTAAAAGGGTGTCGCCAACCTGATAGGTCCTGAACTGTCATCTAGGCCTCATTCTCTGACCCATCGACCAAATGTTGCATACCTCTATGGTGAATGCTCTGACGAACTAGAAGCACTTGTACACCCTCAACATGAATATCCTCGACAACCCCGACAAGCAACTAAATCCCACCCCTTCAGAGTAGAGATCCCTGCTCTGACGAACTACAAGCATGTGTACCACCGACAAACCCGACAAGCAACTAAATCCCACCCCTTCAGAGTAGAGTGTAAGAAAGCTTCCTACTCTAATAGTTTCATTTCCCAGAACTGCTAGATTTTGGAACTTTCTTTCTGGGATCCTGCTTTCCCAACTGTACTGATATGCAGAAGTTCAAGTGTAATGTGAACAGACATCTTCCTACTCATCTACCTTCATTATATCCCTGCAACTTATATCCCCGGTAGTAGTCCCCTATTTCAAAGTGGCACAGTGCCTTGTTTGGGGTGAAAATTGAATTAAACATGAATGGAAATTCTTCACAAGAAAATGGCAGAGCCTCGGGTTTTATTTTCGGCAACATTTTAATTTAGAGTGTTTTTCACTTTTGAAAAGTTACAACGCTGCTTCTGACTATCGCCATTTCTGACTCCCTCTTCTTGGAGCCATCTTTAATCTGAGAACCGTCTCTGTCCCTCCATGGACTCCGACTGTTTCCTCCTAATTTCTAACTGTGCTAGTATATATATATATATATATATATATATATATATATATATATATATATATATATATATATATATATTATTCCTTAATTGGAATTCAATTTTTAGATGAACATTATATATATTAATTTATTTTTATTTCGGACTATTATTCTCATCTTAATTAGTTGTTGTTTTTCATCTTTTATTGGTTTGTTTTTCACAACGTTTCGACGAAGGCCAGAGGAATTAGTTGGCTGAAACGTTGTGAATAAACAAAACAATAAAAGATGAAAAACAGCAACTAATAAAGATGAGAATAGTAGTCCGAAGTAAAAATAAATTAATATATACTAGTATATATGTAACTATTCCCGTGTGCTTACATTACTCGACTACACAAAGATCCAGCACGTGACCTTCAGTAACGTTTTCTGGCCAAATTTATTTTTTAATATTTTAACACTCAAATCTCAATACCGCATTCCTACCTTGATTGTTTCTAAATCTTTTACTAAACATTTTTTCTTACAGAAACATTCTTTCTGCATATTGTTTTCTACATAACAATTACAAAACAATAATAATGTTCATTATCTAACATTTTACTTTTTAAATCATAATAATCCATGTTCTAAATCGACTATCAACAAGGTCATACGATGTTGCCTCAGCATAATTTAACATACTGACGTCCCTTGATAAATAAGAAATCGACGGGATGCCACAGCTTTCGAAGACAACGTGTAGGTCATCGAACACATAATAGGGTAGAGGTCAAAATCGCATGAAAGGTCGCTGCAATTTAGGTAATTGTTAAATACAGTATTGAACAGAATAACAGAGGATATTTCTACTCGTTTCACGATTGTAAAACTGGAAAGAAACAGATGATAGCGAAAATAGTAGTTTTGCTCACGGCTTGGTCACTATTAACAGCTATAGAGGGCATATTTGGTTTCGTTCATTGCTAAACAAAGGTTTTATAAGATTACAAAGAGAGAACTCAGTTTAGCTTCGTAATTTTCTAAATAACCTTACAGATAATACTAGAGCTGAAATGAGAAATATAATAAAATATATATATATATATATATATATATATAATGAAAATAAGATTACAATCAAAACAGAACCAATTAAAGGTACGTAATTAATTTTTTTTTTAATTACACAGGATGTTCCAGACGTCTGATGACACTGAAACTTTGTATGTCCAATGTCATACAGGGTGACCCCCCCAAAACGGGCCCCAACTCTAATTAGGCCCCGTTTTTGAGTGTTTTGTTCGAATGAAATGAAACTTTGGTCATAACTTTCAAAACATCACATCAAAACACTAGGGTCTTTGGCTTTTTTTCTCCGTTTTACTGCATATGTTCTAGATGGCCTCTATTTAGCTTCTTTTTTTTGGTCACCCTATATATCTCTATTGGTTATGTTTAAATTAAAGCTGTAGAGTACGGTTGTTTTCTGATTTACATGTGTTTGGGCTGAGGTGTGAAGTAGAGGCTGTGGAGTGTGGGAGAAATGCGCAACTCTGGCTGATCCTTATGTAAATAAAGATTAATAACTGGGCCAAGTTTCGTTGCTCCACTGCTATGAGAAGTGGGTAAAAAAACATTGCTTATTGAACGTCCTCGTATATTAAATTTAAATTTGTGGTATAAATCATTGAACAAATAAACACTTATATTTCTTGTCGTGTTAATTATTTCATCCGTAAATTTTATGAGTCGTGATATAACTTGTTTTTGTTTTTAAATTCGAATAAAAGTAGTGTATATGCAACAATATATATATATATATATATATATATATATACGTTTTATTTTTTATTATCGTATCTTTCTGTTAAGTTACATTATTGTTTCGGTTACACGGCCGTTTTTTTTTTTGGCCGGCTGTAGCGTCCTCAGACTTTTACAGACACTTTTCTGTAAAAGTCTGAGGACGCTACAGACGGCAAAAAAAAACGGCCGTGTAGCCGGCATAATGAAACTTAACAGAAAGATACGGTAATAAAAATGAAACGCATATTTGCTCTACAACAGTATTGATCACTTTCCTCAGTTGTTATTAATTACCATCTCCACAAAATATATATATATATATATATATATATATATATATATATATATATATATATATGTGTGTGTGTGTATGTGTGTGTGTGTGTGAGTGAGTGTGTGTATTTGTGTGTGTATAAAAGTGAAATTGTTAATGTGTGTGAGTGTTTGTGTGTGTGTGTGTGTATATATATACAATTCCCTACCTAACTACTCAGTCAATTTTTAGTCTATAGACTCGAAGCTTGACATAAGGGGTATTAAGAGTTAGGAAATCTTTTTAATCGGTTTTGGCAATCAAGGGGTCAACGTTAAACAATTTGACCTTTGAAAACTCTACAAAACTCCTCAGCCAATATTCGGTTTAAACGCTTGAAATTTTAGATGTAGGTCACTTCGACATGGATCAAACTTTAAAATTTGATTTGAGCTCAAAACAGTACATATTAAGTGGTCGAATTGGTATTAAAGTTTAAAAAATACCTCTGCGGTCTCTTCCAAATTACTCAGCAAATTTTGGTCTAAACATTTGAAATTTTACATAAAGTTTATTCAGACATAGTGCAAGATTTTCAATCGTTTTTTCGGCAGAAAATTTGGCACCCTAGAAGTCAAAGTTAAAAGTGTTTGAGCTTTGCAGTACCTAGCAAACTATTCAGCTAATTTTGGATCTAAACATTTAAAATTTTACACAAATTTGCTCGGAGCCTATGTACTGCTCATAACTTTATGTGCATATGTATATATATATATATTAAAAAATTTGACCCATTTCCAGGTAAAAATTTCAAGTTTTTAGACCCAAAATTGGCGGAGGAGTTTGGTATAGTCTGCAAAGGTCAACTTTTTCAACTTTTACCTCTTGGCAGCCAAATTTTCGCCTAAAACTGATTTAAAAGCCTGCTGCATATATGAATACCCTTTATGTAAAACTTTAAATGTTTAGACACAAAACTGGGTGGATAATTTTTTAGATACCACAATGGTCAAATCTTTTGAGCTTTAACCCCTTGGCAGCCATATTTTCAGCCAAAAAAACAATTAAATAGCTTGCCCTATGTCCGAATACACCTTATGTAAAATTTCAAATGTTTAAACCAAAAATTTGAAGGTAATTTTTTAAAACTTTGACTCCAATTTTGAGCCCTTAACTTTTATTGTTTAGGGCTTAAATCAAATTAAGAAGTTTGATCCGTGTCAAAGTAACCTACATCTAAAATTTCAGTGTTTAGACCGACAATTGACGAAAGAGTTTTGCAGAGTTTTTAAAGGTCAAATTGTTGAACTTTGACCCCTTTGACAGTAAAATCGCTGGCTGAAAACTTTTGAAAAGTTTCCCAAAACACGTTACCCCTTATGTCAAATCTTGAGTCTATAGACTGAAAATTAACAGGGTACTTATGTTGGGGAATGTACACACATAGACACACAGACAGACAATTTCGCTTTATATATATATATATATATCGAGCAATTCTTGTTTAGATGGGATAACTTATAGAATATTACTGCCAGTAATATTTTGTAAACTTTACAATCTCACGTTTCCATAACAACTGATTGTTAAATAAAAACTATTCTGAAGTATATATATATATATATATATATATATATATATATATATATATATATATATATATATAGGGTGACTCCCCCCCAAAAAAACGGGACCCAAATCTAATTATGCCCCGTTTCTTAGTGTTTTGTCCGAATGAAATGAAACTTTGGTCATAACTAGTTTATTATATTCAAAACATCACATCAAAACACTAGGGTCTTTGGCCTTTTTTTCTCCGTTCTACAGCATGTGTTCTAGATGGCCTCCATTTAGCTTTTTTTTTTTTTTTTGGTCATCCTATATATATATATATATATATATATATATATGGATATGTCTATACTGGTAGCCAAATTAAATATCAAAATGCTCATATATGTGGTTCAATGGAAAGCAACAACATGAACATTTGCAGGCTTTTTGAAGATGACAATACTATAATATAGTCAAAATGTTATGAAAATTGGTAAAAAAGAACCTATATTTTCGCCCAAATTTGCCAACATTTATATATATATAGTGTCCTGCAGGCCAGCTTCAGTTTTACTGCTTAAGTTGTCTCCCCTGTTCTCTTGACAGGTCACTAATATAGAACAAATATATTAAAGACCGTAAAATATATTTATATTAATTTATTGTTCGATAGGATGCTAAAAAAATTATATTAACATTTCGGTTTATATATATATATATATATATATATATATATATATATATATATATATATATATGTATATATATGTATGTATATATAGGTATATATATGCATATATATATATGAATATATATATGTATATATATATGTATATATATATAAACATATTTTTATATAAATTTTGTAAATTTTGAAAAAAGTCTAAACTCAATGGATACTTTTTTTTATTGAATTTCAGAGCATATATAGTGTAGTATAATATATCTCTAAGTTCTAAATATCAAGTTTTCTGAGTTTGTTAGTTATTACTTCTCAAAAGATATCCATTACAATATTTTTTGGTATTGCGACTAAAATATCTGCACAGTTATGTTATCGATGCATATTTGGTCACGTACTCTTCAGATGTTCAGTTTAATCAACTTATAAAAACATAATTTTCGATAAGTTACATGATTCATGCAACTGACACACTCTTCCGTTCCTTCTCGGGCGGCTAAAACGATTGCATTTTATGTCGACAGTTCTCTTATGGATCTTTAGCCCGTCAAAATAGTTTTTACGGGGTCAAAAGAGTGATCAAAGGTGAGAAAAATTCAAAACTTATACGCATGCGCAAATCGTTATGCATTTTGTGCATTCATTTTATTTTTTTTAAGTACATTATATCAGATTGACGATAGGTCAATAGTAACGGCACAGACTTTACTGCTATATTTCTGTTTTCGGTTTCGATTCTAATTGATGACACCCACGTCATATCTTTTTTTTACTTTTAAAATCAATAACAGAGAGCATGTCAGTGCGTGTGAAGAGAGAGAGGAAAAAACCGGGCGAGATGGACGTTTGCGAGAGACTTTTATTAGACTTATGCATTAGAATCGGGAATTTAGTATGGAATCGGTAATTGCATTGGAATCGGGAAAAATATATGAATTGCATCCTCACTCATATATTAGTATTGGGATAATTAATTGGAATCGGTATCGGAATCGGATAAATTATAGTGTTATATAGTGGGGTGTCATAAAGGAGATTGTATCATAAAGGGAATAGTGTCAAGAAGAAGATTCGTGTACGTGATCGTCTAGTTTCTAATCTTATTGTTCATGTCTTCGTGGGTGTGTGTTTGTGTACATGCATTTCTTAACATACCTTTATTCATGTGTCGTCGGTTGTTCCTCTGGTGTTCATCGTCTCTTGGAGGGGAGCTGGCCTGTTGGATGAAGAATTCACTCCAAGATGATAATTAAGGTTTTATGTTTTTATTCACCTTCCAGAGGTCGACACAGAATGGAGGTGAACCTTGCTTGCTTGATGGTACACGTCAGCGTCCTCCCCAGCTCAGGGGGGGACAGCTGAAAAGCCGTCTGTCTTCTTCAACACCCGAAACCAAACTGCCAAGAAAGAATCAGCTAAGCTCATCACATGACACCACGTCATCTGGTCAGCTGACCCTTCTTCTGCAAACGTGTCCACTGTCCACGTTATTCACCTCTCTCTCTTTCCCTCCCTCTCCCTCTCTCTTTCTCTATTCTCTAATAGAGACACAGAGAGAGAAAATAGAAAGAGTAAGAAAGCCAGAGAGACGGGGGAGAGATGCTCTTTAACAATAGTCTAATTTCTGATTCTAAACCGATTCTTTTATTCATTTTTTTTTTTACAATAAAACATGAAACAAGCTCAAATTGTTTTTTATTAGAAGTTGTTCATTTACAACATAAGACTAAGAATGTTGATTCGCAGAGTTTAATTTATTTTATTTATTGGTCATTCATCGAGAGATAGCTTGCCGATTTCCTTCGTAAACTGTTCGCGTTTAATCGCTAAGTGTTTATATGCCACCATCTGAGGGAGTTCACTTGATTATTAAAAGTTTTAAATGCTTTTCACGGGGTTTTTAAATTTCGTTGGAGCCAGCTGTACATGGACAATGTCTATCATCGGTTTCTTCTCAAATCATTAAAGTTTTATGATACTTCTCTTTGGAAGCAATTGAAAAATATAGATGAACATCGATGGGTTGTTATCAAAATCTTGGATAAGACACCTGAATTCTGAAGATTTTCTTAATTAAAAAGGAAAGAATATCTACTTTTAAACTAATTCACTACGTACCTTAAAATGAAGAATGGAATTTGGACTTTTTATTACTGTAATTAACAGAAAAAGAAAAGATATGATAAACAAATAGCAACAAATAAATGTTATCCAAGGCAGGACTCTACATGCCTGAATAAACCTATTTGTGTTTAAACTCTTTTTAAAGTGTGTTTTTGGTTTAATACAAACTTAGTGTCTCCTCTTTGAGTTAGAATTTAAAAAAAATTGCTGCCCAAGACCAAGAAGGACCCTTAATAACCACTCAAAATTGAAAATTAAACGAAGATTGGTAGAAACACATAAATAAATGTTAACAATTGATCGAAAATGTTATGCTCTACGAAATTTTATTTCATTTTCGATTTTTGAGCGATTAAGCAAGAATCGGCCAGAAATGAGTATCATTTAATGTTAACTTTATCTGCGAAATTTAAAAATAATTTTTTTTCTCTCTTTTCACCATATCATTATTTAAAAATGTAGAATTCAATTTTGGGTAAGTGATTGTGCTAAAAGGATTAATATATTTTCTGCTGTGCTGCTGCTGGTATTATTATTATTATTATTATTATTATTATTATTATTAGTAGTAGTAGTAGTAGTAATAGTAGTAGTAATAGTAGTAGTAGTAGTAGCATTAGTAGTAGTAGTATCTGTAATTTGTTTTTCTTTTACAGTAACACAAATCAATCTAATAATCGACCAAATGTGTATAATTGTAAGAAGAAAACAAATATTTTTTTCAAAGTTAATTTAATAATACAGAATAGTTAACAGAAATCCCTCCTAATGTTAAGAATGCTTTTCTAAATAATACGTTATTATGTAAAAACTCATTATTGACATAGAACGGCTTTCTTAACTATTCATACAAATCGTCGAGTAATTCTTTTTGGGGACGCCAGGAGGCCAGCACGCCAGCCCTTCAGAACGCTAAATTTCGATCGCCATCCGGAACTGAAGTCTGCTTCCAAAACAAAACGAACTTTTTTGATACATCTCTATGTGGCGTAACCGGAAAATAATTTTCAAAAGAATAAAAATGAAAAAAAATGTATATTTTTACAAGAATCTTTATACATTTATCTAGCAACTAAACATAGACTTACACATGTAAATCTACTTTGAATATTTTTAATTTGTTTTTGCAAGAGCATTAGCAAGTAGCGAAGTCAACAAGAATTTAGTGTTTCTTCTTTATTGCATTTATAGGAGAAAAGGTCCCTCATGTGCTGGGACGGGTCGCCAATTAATAGGACAGACTATTGACAAGAATATAGGTAGAAACCTTCTCTCTATTTCTCTAAAATAAAGAAAATACGACAACAGTCAATAGCGATATATCTCTCTCTCTCTCTCTCTCTCTCTCTATATATATATATATATATATATATATAGAGAGAGAGAGAGAGAGAGAGAGATAGTGAGAGAGATGTGGTGCATTGACTACGTTTTTCATTGTTTGTGATCTCCTGTGGTCATGAAATTAAATTCTATTAAAAGCATTTTGGATATTTTAAGTAAATATAGAATTGTGGTGATTTCTAAAGTAAAAATGATGGACAAATTGTGAAAAAAATGAAAAGAAATGAGTCGAAAAGTCGAAAAGAGGATAAACAGAATGACTGGACTGCAAAAGTAATGGCTAGAAATCCTTCACGACTGTGGCAATTGTTATTTCAAGCATATGTGACGAAGAATATCGCGAATAAAATGTTTTTCAGATGTAGCATTAACCCTCCAAACCTAATTTAATTTTTTTTATTAGTTTATATGATAAGCAAAGTAAATATTCTAGAGTTCACTTGGCTATTCAATACCACAGCTTTTAAAATTTGATAAACGGCCATATGGTGCCTATTAGAAACTTAACGCTTTAATATCAAAAAGATTTAAAATATTTGAACATTTTTTTCTGGCGCTACTTTGACGTTGGTGTTGTCTAATCACCACATCCTCTGAAATATTTTATGTTTCCTTTATATTAATTATTGGTTTGGTTTTGGCACAAGTGAGAAATATAGATGAAGATCTTACAAGTTTATCAAAACCTTGGATAGAATATATTAAGATATTATAATAATTTTTTTCTGTTTTTTTTTGCGTACTTTTTGGCGCACTTTTTGGCGCACTTTTTGGCGCACTGTTTGGCGCACTTTTTGGCGCACTTTTTGACACACTTTTTGGCGCACTTTTTGGCGAACTTTTTGGCGTACCTTTTGGCGTACATTTTGGCGCACTTTTTGGCGTCTTTTTTGGCGCACTTTTTGGCGCACTTTTTTGCAAAACAAAATGCCGAAATGAAATCAGGTATCCTAGCGTCCCCAAAAAGCATGGCCGATTATTTTACATTAAATGTATATTTGGAACTGATTTTCCACTCTAAACATTAAAATTATTGCTTTTCTTTCCGTCCAGTTTTTTAAGGGTTTCATCCGTAATCACATATAAAAGTAATATTTCTTTTTGAAATGGTGATTTAGCTGAGAGTGTTAATCTAAAAATTCGTCATTATTATTAATATTATCATTATTATTATTATTATTATTATTGTTATTATTGTTACTATTATTATTATTATTATTATTATTATTATTATTATTATTATTATTATTATTATTTGCATCCCTTTTTGTTTTTGTCTACAGAAAAGCAAATCACTTTTATAACGCAGCAGATTTTTATAATTAAAATAAAATTTTAACTTCATTCATAAAGAGAAGGCACCAAATACTTAACAAAGTTCACGCGCTCCCCATGTAAAAAATCGTTTTCTAAATAGTAACATTATTTAGAAATTCGTTCGTAACAATGGCAAGACGTTGTGAAATATTTTGTTCTTATATCGTTTTCTCATTTTGCCTACCAATCGTCGACTATTTTAAACTGTTTATGAAAACTTTCAAGTAGCACATTGTACACTAACGACGAACTGATACAATCTGGCTTTGTTTTAAAATCAAAATACATCTTTTGTTTTCTACAATTTTAAATCAATTACAAAGAAAACATTTGAGACAAAAATATACGCGGAAATTACTCGGAAATTTTAAATTTACGACCCCCCAACTAATCTCTAATTAAATAATTATTAGTTTTAAAAGACTCGGATCGGTAATCGTATCGGAATCGGAAATTTAGAACGAAATCAGTAATTGTATCGGAATTGGGAAGAATTCTGCATCGTCCCATTACTAATATATATATATATATATATATATATATATATATATATATATATATTTCTTTTCAAGGGAAATAAGATAAAAAAACCCGATATGATCTCAATAAAAAATTTAAAAATTATATATATATATATATATATATATATATATATATATATATATATATATATATATATATACGAGGGGCGTACAATAAGTAATGCCTCTGACCCACTTTCCATAGCAATAGAGCAACGAAACTTGGCATAGTTATTAGTCTTTCTCTACATAGGAGGCACCCGGAGTTATGCATTCCTCACATCGAGACCGTTTTTGTAGACCGTTTTTGTAGAACACCCCAGGTTGGTCCTCCAACCACGACGTGACTTCAGAAATCAAGGCTGTATCATCTGGGAAACACTTTCCTTTCAATAACAACTTCATGGCTGGGAAGAGGTGATAGTCAGAGGGTGCAAGGTCAGGAGAGTAGGGGGATGGTAGAGGATTTCATAACCACAAGCCCGTGCTTCTGATTTGATGACATGCGAGTTGTGGACCAGAGCGTTGTCCTGCAGGAGGAGGTTACCTTTGCTGATCTTGCCCCGCCTCTTGATTTTGAGATCTTCCTGTAATTTCTTCAAAAGTGAAGCATAATATGCTCCTTTAATTGTGGTACCCTTTGCCAGAAAATCTGTCATCACTACTCCGTCCTGGTCTTATAAGACTGTGGGCATGACATTGCCAGTGGAGGTCTGCACCCTTGCTTTCTTTGGAGGTAGTGAGTCCAAGTGCTTCCACTACATTGACTGGGCTTTGGTCTCTGGATCAGAGTGATGGACCTAGGTTTCATCCTGTGTAATCAGTCTTTTGAAAAACTTTGACTCATTTTCTTGGCACATCTCCAAATTCATCCTCGAGCACTCGACATGTTCTCGATTCTGGAATGGTGTGAGCAACCTGGGAATCCATCTGGCAGACACCTTATGCATATGCAAATGGTCATGAATCATAGTTTCCACATACCCTGTACTAATCTTGACATCTTGGGCTATTTGGCGAATAGTAATGCGCCGATCTTCCAAAATGGCAGCCTCAACTTGACGGGCAGATGCCTCATCAATGGCAGAAGGGGGGGGGGGCGACCAGGTCTGGGAGCTATTTCCACAGACTTCCGGTCATGTTTGAATTCACGATGCCAGCATTTTACAAGGTCATATGATGGGGCATTATCGCCATAAGTTTCTTTCATTTCATCAAAAGTCTCCTGTGGTGTGCGACCTTTTAAATACAAAAACCGGATCACTGCTGCACATTCAACAGGCTCCATTTCACACCTGACTCAGTTCAAACACCTGTAAAACAGAAACCACGATTAGTTCAGAGCTGTAATTTGCCACATAACCCGTAGAGATATAAATCATTGCACATGCAAAATTTCAGCTAGATCAGACAATAGGAAGTGGGCCAGGGGCATTACTTATTGCACGCCCCTAGTGTATATATATATATATATATAATAACTAATAGATAATATATATTTCAAGTTCTTACTTATTTAGATTATATATAGAATTTACTAACTTATTTAGATTATATATATATATATATATATATATATATATATATATATATATATATATATATATATATATATTGGGAACTAAATAACATGTCTAAGTGTTTTCGTTTCTTTTATTCTACGTTTTTGTGCTTTTCTCTAGTTTTTCATTATTTATTTTCCAGTGCTTTCTGTTCTAGCTTTTATCTAACCCTTCTTCTTATTTCCGCCACTCCAAACATTATTAATAAACGCGAAGCCCGCGTCATATGCTACCCCGGCCTATCTTTGAGCGTGATGCACACTCGTGTTCCGCGAATCTGATTTAGCGTCTCATCTCATTCCACTCTGCGTGTACCTCTTGGCGCTTTCGTCTTACTCTGCGAGTCGAGGGTCCTTAACTCCGGCAAGAGCCGCCATTGTAAAGCCCGGGAAAGGAAAAATGAATAAAACGAAAACCACCAAAAACGTCCCCCCTTTTTTCACGCCATATTGAATTTAATAAATACCGCCACAGCATCATTGAGCATCCTCTATCTGAGTACACCTTCTACATGAAAGGGAACTTAAGTATTGCTTAAGGCGGTGAACGTTCTGCTAGTTTGGTTTTGCTTCTTGGAGTGACTTTTTTTTTTACCATTATTCTCCGTTTGTGATATTATCTGCATAAAAAGCAATAAAGCCGTAAGTGCATCAAACTGAAAATATAAAGCTAGACAAAAAAAAAAAGGAAAAATAAAAATAATTTAATAAAAAACATTAATTAGATACAAATAATAACAAAGAAAGCAAGCAAAAAAATTCTATCCGTAGACAATGCTTCGAAATATTTTTTTAGATAATAATCAATAATTTATATTATGTGGATTATTCGGACTATAATTCTCATTTAGGATGCTAACCCAACAACGTTTCGGCCAATGTAACCTCCAATCATTTCCCGGTGTACCTTCTCGAATTTCCACCACTAACGATTATTACGCTCATAAACACTTATCCTCGACTGGCTTTTGGGACTTGATGAGTAGTGATCCCTTATTAAAAAAGAAACCAAAAACCCTCGCGAATTTGGACGTCATACTTCGGAATTCCGAACGAAAATTTTATTTAATACACAGAGGAAATTTGTAACATAGAGCTGACGGCTATATGCAGATGTATGCAAAATGACATCATCAACATGAATAAAAAAGACTTAAAAAAATAAAGATCACGTTAGAGACGAAAATAACGTTCGAAATCTCGTGAGATACGTAGAGAATGGAAGGAAATAACGTTCGGGATGCTGTGAGAGGCGTGGAGGATGATTATATATATATATATATATATATATATATATATATATATATATATATATATATATATATATATGTGTGTGTGTGTGTGTGCGTGTGTGTGTATACATATATATTTATATATATGCATATTTATATATATTTATATATATTCATATATATTTATATATATTTAAATATAAATTTAGATGTATACATTTATAAATATATTTGCATATATATATATTTATACATACTTATAAATATATATTTATATATATAAATATATATATATATATATAAATATATATATAAGTATGTATAAATATATATATATATATATATATATATATATATATATATATATATGCAAATATATTTGTATATATAAACATAAATATATACATTGATTGAGATTGTCGGACTGACTCTCTAATCGTGGTTGTTATAGTCACAACGTTTCGGCCGTTTTGCCCTCCGGCCTTCATCAGGTGTTTTGTATCGAACTGGGGAACCGTTTGTTAGGAGGACTATAACAATCAAGATGAGGAAGTCAGTCCGACAATCTCAATCAATGAAAAGACCTCATCTCAAAAATACAGACAATTACTATATATATATATATATATATATATATATATATATATATATATATATATGTTTGTATATATAAACATATATATATATATATTTGTATATATATATAAACATATATATATTTGTATATATATGAACGTATATATATGTATATATATATATATATAAAAATATAACAGTTGTATCGATTAGTTTCCTATATGTAAATCCAATGAAACCCCCATGAATGTTAAAGAGTGTTCAATGCAGAACAGAGCTAGTATATAATCTGTTTATTATACAAATATTATTGGTTACATATGTGCATACATGTTTCAGTGGAGTCCCAATCTAGCGACAACGCTTCATCAGATCAAAGAAGAGGATCGGTTTTGGCGCAGGTGTCAAGATTACATTGTTTTTATATGATATTTTGGTGCGGTCGATATTATGGAGAAAATTGGGGTGTATACATTGTGAATGTGAGCATTAAATATTTTATTGGAAGTGTGATGAGAGGAAGCGTGTATGGGTGGGGGTGCCGTTTTCCGCGTTTAAGCTGTCACTAGTTGGGAGATGGTTTTGATTCTTTTAGCTTGGCGGCTACTTATTGACCTGATTTAAAATCTTCCGTATCTTAGGTTGATATTATGGTTGTATATTCTATACTGATGACGACTTTAATTTCTTTTGATAAGTGGTAGTTTTATTTATTTATATTTCTTATTTCTTCTTTATTTATTTGCTTACCCATTGCTTTTTTACTCGTTCTTTTATTGTTAGTTTTTGTTAGTTTTCAGATTAAGGGTGAGGCGGAGGGAAGTGCGGTTTTATGCGGTTAAGCTGTTGACAATTAGGAAACATTAGTATTCAATTAATCTGGCGGCTATTTTTTATATTCGTATCGTCGCTACTACCTACATGCTAAGTTGTTTTATGGTTGTCTTTTCTTTTCTACTGGCAACTTCTTATTGACAAGTGTTTTTATTATTTGTTGTTCATTATTTATTAATTATTATTTATTATATATATTAATTTACTTTTATATTATTCGCTATTTTTTCTTTCTTTCTTCTTATTTTTTCAGTTTCCTCATTTAGTTATATATATATATATATATATATATATATATATATATATATATATATATATGAACTAATTTATTTTTAAGATTTAGAGGGTGAAGTCACGGCCACAAGAATTAGGAAATAAATGTGGATGTTACAAAGAAAAAGCTAATTGAAGTTCTTTTCTATTTTTGTTTCCGTCGTGAGTGAGATTACAGCGTGTTGATTCCCGGAAAACCTTACACTCAGGATGGCCAGAAAAATAATATTTTCTAATGATATCAAAATAACAGTTTTCTTTATTTTACTCAGATGCAGCCGAATCATTAAGTAGATAAATAAATATCATATGTAAACATACATCTAACAGTGACAAAATCTAAAAATTATAACAAACATTTTTTAAAAGCCAACTTGTTAGTACGAAATATGCTGGCGTTTAATAAGTCGACTAAAACTACTGATGTTCTATATTGAAATGCTTAAGTATGCCAATGTGACTTTACAAAATACAAAAATTAGCGTGACTACGATTAATAAATCTCGCCACCTAATAGACAGCTTAATCGCGACTGACGTTATAACCTGATGACGCCATGGAATAAACATGAAGATACATAGGTCGTTTCTTAGCCCCATTGCAACTACGACTACCAACATCTAATCGCACACAACATTGGCCTGATTTTAGGAAAAACACTAGTCCAGCTGAAACCACTATCAATAATTTCCCTCACTTTTTATCTGTGCCTAAACCTAAGCGTCACTTCCATGAGTGACAGAAATATGGTTGTCTTCAAATCCAATGTAAACAAATTCTTGGTGAATCATCCCCTTAATTAATGCAATTTACCAAATTTCCACTACTAATGATTACTAAATTTTCTAATTGACTACTGTACATGAATTTATCATTATCCTCGAGTAGCTTCAGGGCTTTGATAAGTGGTTATTAATTCTAAAAAAAAAATTAAAAATGAAGATACAATAGCAAAAAAAAACCAACTAAAACAACCCCAAAAAACAAAACAAAAAAAAAACTGTCATTCTCGCGGTCCCAAATCCTAACCTTCGCCTCCATATCACAGAAGTATTATTTAACCAAGCGAGTCTAGAGACGCTTTATGGAAATGATTTTCGTGAATAAATTAATTTTTCAACTTATCACGTGTCTGAGGAAGATACATATAACTCTTAGACGTTTGCCAATATAACAAGTTCCTGTCAACAATAGAGCACAACATTATATATATATATAGTAAGTTATAAAATGTATATGGCGATTAAGCTACACTGACTATTCCGCGTTTCATCCACTCTAGGATTCTTCAGGCTTATGCGCGAATTCTGTGGTTGTTTGTCGTTTTTATATGCGCATCTTCTATTGAGATTTTAGTTAGCCAATAAGCTTTCTAGTATTCACGCATAAGCCTGAAGAAGCCTTGAGTGGATGAAACGCGGAATATTTAGTGTAGCTTAATCGCCATATACATTTTATAACTTATTAACTAGCTCTATCTACGTATTGAGCACTTTTGAATTTGAAGTAAATACTTAAAGTTTACGCATAAATCTATACTTTCGTATATAAATTTATGTGAGTAAATTAAGTAGTTATATATATATATATATATATATATATATATATATATATAGAGAGAGAGAGAGAGAGAGAGAGAGAGTAAAAGAGAGAGAGGGAGAGAAATATATAAAGTATTGCTTAAAGGAGTGAATGTTTCGCTAGTTCGGTTTTTATTTCATCGTGTATGTATTCATAATGATTTAATGTATATATACATATATATATATACATATATACATATATACATATATATATATATGTGTGTGTATCTGTATATATATACATACATATATATATATATACATATATATATACATATATATATATATATATATTGGTTGGCATCTTGGGACGCGTTTACTTCATGGAGGGAGATGTACCATCAAATAAACTAGCCTGGCAGGTATGGGACAAGCCAGTACTCCACGTAAACGTGTGACGACAATTTGCTGTAAAATGCCTTCTTGAACCTGCACGTCAACCACATATTTGCCGCAGCGGAGGTTGACATCAAAAGTCAAAAGTGTGTGCGACACGAAGTTTCGCCTCGTGGACCACCTAAAACACTTTGTAGCTGGGGTTGGCTGAATTATAATGAGCAAAAACGTATACTCATTTCAAGTTCTGACAACGACGATATATATATATATATATATATATATATATATATATATAATATTTTGTACTGGTATATTTTTTGGTTTCTTAATCTCATTCATCCAGAGGAAGTCTCGAAATAAAGACGAAACGTTGATGAACACATAATACGGTTTGTTCCTTTTTATTTTATATATATATATATATATATATATATATATATATATATATATATATATATATATATATATATATATATGATAAAGAATCCGACGATATGAATTTAAATTGAAAAGGAAAAAAAAATATGTTCGACGATTCGTCTGTTCTGTTGGTCTATTTGTTTTATTCAAACGACTGTTTTCAAGTATGATATATATTTAGTGGAGACTATTCAAAAATAGAATTTTCTGATGACTTAATATTATCTGGGAATTAAAAACAGCTGTCGGGAGGTTGGCCTCGAAACATTGCGTATTTCTTCCTGATGACCTGAAATCTGTAAACCAAATTAAAATGCTCCATAATAACAAACAGGTTAAAACTAATTTACGGATGGAGTAACTACAAAAAGCAGGAGACGAAACGATCCATATTTCTATCCTGAATATCCGACACTTGCTGGAAGTTGGCGGATTATATTTCACATTTTAACAGAGTCGTTTACATGAAACCAACAAAACAGACGAATCGGCGAGCATTTTGTTTCTCCCGTTTTATTACAAATTTCTATCGTCCAATTTTTTTTATCACACACACACACACACACACACACACACACACACACACACACACACACACACACACACACACACACACACACACACATATATATATTAAATATTGAACTTCTGCATAGTAAGCTAGTGTTGAGAAAGAAACATATTGGAATAAATAAAAATCGTCTTAGAAAGTATCGTACCACAAAAGGTTTTGTTTATGTTGGATTCATTAATCTGATATTCATAAATTTATTTATTTATTATTTTATTATTTGGACTTACTGTCTCTTCCTTCCCCTTCATACTTTCTCTGTCTATGTTTTTTCTCTCCTGATGCCCTGACAATATCTGGAAATCAACGTTAACTGGAAGTTGAATAAATGGTCACATTTGAAAACAGTCGCTTAAATAAAACACGCCGAACGGAAAAATCGTCCAACATTTTGCTTCTTCCGTGTTATTTTACATTCGTGTATATATATATATATATATATATATATATATATATATATATATATATATAAAGTATAATACTAATATATATATAAAATATCATACTAATGTAATTGAAATACAGTAAAAGAAAAAGTGCTCGTTGTAATTTAGATATATAATAATCTCGATAGGTAAATATCCTAGAGCTAATTTAATATTCAGTAATGTGATTGATAATTTCGAATTCAAATTAGAATTAAATTAAAAATCCGTTTCATAAGAAGGAACAACAACAAAGTCAATAATTTGTACGATCGTTTCGGAAAACAATGTTTTTATTGTGGTAGACATTAAGCCACGGACAATAATTTTTACATGTAGTATTTAAAAAAAAACAAAGTTTCCTCATCAGCAAAAGTATTGGGAAGGGTTTTTGATATATGTAAAAGACACCATAAATAAACCTAGTATTAAAAGTAAGGCATATATATATATATATATATATATATATATATATATATATATATATATATATATATATATTTAAAGGGGGATAGAGCAACTTACTACAGAGCAGAGAGTATTTTAATGTCATAGTAAAATTACTAATTTAATTAAGATACAGGAAAAGAATAATGCTCGTTGTAAAGCCGATGTATCAAAGCTCAATAGGCAAATATCCTAGAGTTACTTTTATATTTTGTAAGGTGATTGATAATTTATAATTCACATTTAAATTAAAAATTAAAAATTAAAGATCCGTTTCATAAGAAGGAGCACAACAAAGCCAATAAAAAAAACCCCACCCAATATTTTGCTGAAGAGGAGACTTTGTTTTCATAAAAAAAACTGTATGCTAAAATTATTGTCCTTGACTCAATGTTTGTCACAATAAAAAAACATCGTTTTTGAAACGATCGTACAATTTATTGGCTTTGTTGTGCTCCTTGTTATGAAACGGATTTTTAATTTTTAATTTTTAATTTTAATTTTGAATTATAAACTTTCAATCACCTTACCAAATATATATATATATATATATATATATATATATATATATATATATATATATATATATATATATATATGGTAATTTATAAAATACATATGGCGATTAAGCTACACTGAATATTCGGCGTTTCATCCACTCTAGGACTCCTCAGGCTTATGCGCGAATTCTGTGGTTGTTTATCGTTTTTATAAAACGATACACAACCACAGAATTCGACGAATATTCAGTGTAGCTTAATCGCCATATATATTTTATAAATTACTAACTAGCTCTACCTACGTATTGGGCACTTTTGAAGTAAATACTTAAAGTTTACGCATAAATCCATAATTTCGTATATTAATTTTATGTGAGTAAATTAAGTAGTTTATATATATATATATATATATATATATATATATATATATATATATGAGAGAGAGAGAGAGAGAGAGAGAGAGAGAGAGAGAGAGAGAGAGAGAGAGAAGATGTACTCGACATTGCCGGATAAAAATGTAACGTTTAATTCCTTAAAAATTGAAATAAAAACGGAAGGAAACAGAAACATCTGCATGCGAATATTACGTTTTTTCTAAATAGTTCACTTTTTGTCAATGGAATAAATATTCGAGTTTGCCACCGTCTTTAAAAATTGTTTTCAAACCTCGTGTAACTATTGACAAATAGATAAAAATCTGATGACCCCCCCCCCAAGGTACCAATTATTCAATTTTGACCCCTTATCAGCGCCTATTTTTCAACTGAAACAGAATAAAAAGTACGCCTCATATTACTCCAACTGCTTGTTTGATTAAAAAAAGAACGGACAGTGAACTTTGCTTTATATCCTAACGAAGCATTGGATGAAACTACATTTTCGATAGCGCTCAAGATAAAGAGTGGGCTTTAATACATATATATGCATACATATATATATATATTGGTATATTTAGGTATCGTTTTTTCATTCAAGCAAATATTATTAAATGCAACGGAGACACTTTGCTTTATGATACTTTTTTTTTTTAATTTTTTGATTTTCCGTATAACCTTTTTGTATAAAAATCAAAAATATTAAAAAAAGACTTCCATAATTTCTGCAGTCGCGAACACTTTCGATTCGTTTACGAATCATCATCAGTTGTTGAAGTAAAAGTGAGAATGAACGAAAATGAGAATTAAACATGAAAACTAAAATACATAGTAAATGTCGATCACTTAAAATATATAGAGTCGATGAACAGTCGATTAAAAATAGAAAAATTAAAAAAAGAATCATAAAACAAAGTGTCTCCGTTGCATTTAATAATATTTGCTTGATATATAGTGATTTCAAGTTAGCATGAAAACGATGTTATTTTTTTGTATTTAATATTTTTTTTTTTAATATTTTAATTGGTCCTCCGCTCTTGTTCTAAAAAAAGTATCGAAATGAAAATGAAAGACGTTGACCCAGAGCAGAGGACGGCTTGAAATATAAATAAAAATAAATAATATTAAATATGAAATAATAACGTCGTTTTCATGCTTATAAAACCCTTCATGACTTGAAATCATTATTCTAGAAGCCTACTTGGACATTTAACATTATATAAAGATATAGAGACAGATATATTTATGCATATTAATTTGTACAAATAACTTGTCTCATCTAACAACTTTCTGTACACAATATATAAATGCTCTCTTATATTTCGGATATTCCTTTTAATTGAGCACACTGTTAGATTTCTTTTTCCAAAAAAACTAGTCAAAAAACTTGGAAAAAGAAATCCAACAGAGTGCTCAATTAAAAGGAAAATCCGAAATATAAGAGATTGGTATCGTCGGTTTAAAGCCCGATAATTAGGACCGTTTAAGATATCCTTATCAAGCTCTCTTCAGCCAATATTCGTCGATATTGGCTGAAGAGAGCTTGATGTTTCAAGCCGGATAATTAGGACCGTTTACGATATCCTTATCAAGCTCTATTCACCGAATATTGGCTGAAGAGAGCTTGATAAGGATATCTTAAACGATCCTAATTATCGGGCTTGAAACCGACGGTACCAATGATTTGTCTCCTCTAACAACTTTCTGTACACAATATATATATATATATATATATATATATATATATATATATAAAATGGAAAGTCAATTAACTTTCTTGAAGTTATTGATTTGGATGTTACCGTCACTAGATTATTTATCTTCCACCAGACTACCATTCATGTGTAATCACCTTTTTCTTCACCATATTCCCTCTGTTTCACTTTTTTGTTTTCAAATAAGGTCTTTGACTTACTTGTTGTTTCATCAAATACTTTTGCATGTAGAATCCGATCCCGCATTTTGCTAATTCCTACCCTCTGATGAGAAGGAAACTATTTCTTCGAAACTCCGCGGATTAAGGACTATCCACTTATATAGCGTTTGCTTTTCAGATTAAATATGTTTTTAACTCATTTCAAAGTGTTTTTAAACATGTTTTATTAACTGTTTGCTCGTATATATATATATATATATATATATATATATATATATATATATATATATATATTGTCTATGTAGGCTGTATGGGTGTATATTTGTGTGATATTTTTGTATATCAATTTGTAAATATTTTTATATATAGATAGATATAGATATATATTGTCCATGTATACTGCATGTGTGTATGTGTGATATATATATATATATATATATATATATATATATATATATATATATATATATACATTACTTATTGTGTTATTGCGATGATAATGACGAGAATCCGTTATTGATTTCTACTTATTTCTTATATAAATAGAGGAACGGTATTATTGTTTATGAGGACATTTTTGTATAATGCATTGGATCGAATCGAACACTTGATCGGCTTAATCTCGAATAAAATGAATCGATCGAACATAAACGCTAATATTTTTCGGTCAGAGAGAAGGGGGAGAGATGGAGAAAGAGCCAGACGGAAGCCAATAAAAGTTTGGATCCTGGATCATTTATTGGATCTTTCAATACAACGGAGACATTGATCGTTCCCCACTTATGTGCTTACAGAGAATCAAGGATCAACAGTACATTCGGAAAATATCGGACACTCAATTTTCAGTGCATTAAGCATGCGAAGATATTGCGACTCTTTCGAATTTTTCCAGTCATTGTGAAGATGCAAAATCATAGGCGACTCGAAGTCCGCAGCACAGAGTGTCAGATAAAACAAATTCGCATCATGCTTGATTATTTTTGCATAAAGAAATAAATAAATGTTATTTTTATTTATTTTATCAGTACTTATCCAGGCACGAAGGCCACTCGAGGATAACGGTTAATGATTGTACGGTACTCATTGAGAAAACAGCGTAATGATAGTTAGTGCAGGAAATAGGCCAGGAATGGTTATTTAGAGAGCAGCTAACAAGAACTTGTTTACATCGGACTTAAAGACAACTATATTGTAGCCAGATTGAAAGCAGACCAGTGAAAGAGAGTTCCACAGGCGGGCAGTTCTAGGAACACAACCTTTGATCATGGAATTTGCGTTTAGATTTGGGTACAAATTAAATGTGGGGGAAATTGTTGTAAGTTGATGTAGGTAGATGAGTGTTTTAATAAGAGTTTTACAAGAGGGGACCATAGATTGAAGCAAAGACGAACACTTGACATGAAAATAGCGACAGAGCAGAGACAGAATCGCAACGTCTCTTCTGTGGGAAAGAGGTTGCAGAAGAAATGGCGTATTAGGTTGCGAAGCTGGTTTTGAATTTTGTCAAAGCAGGATAGGATTCTGCTAGCAACTCGCGTCCAGATTTGGTAACATTAGTTTATTTCAATAGGAATCTTGCTCTTATATGGGTAGATGATTGCGTCATGAATATGGTATCTTCTAAAGCAGTAAAATAATAGAACCGTTTTCATTTTAGGCCAGGAATAAAGGTCAGACCCAGAAGTTTGGCAAAATAGAGAACATCTTTTAGACGGGACCCATTCGTATCAATTGGGGCTAAGTGGGGATTTGAGCGTTTATGGAGAAAAGATAAAAATTTAATTTTGTGATGCGTTAAAATTAACAACACCTATATTTACCCTATTGCATCACCTGAAGAGAGAGAGAGAGACAGAGAGAGAGAGAGAGAAAGAAAGAGAGAGAGAGAGAGAGAGAGAGAGAGTCAGAAATTGTTACGTGTATGTCTGTTGGAAATCGTCCAGTGATTGAAATGACAGTTGATTCATTTATCAATGAATAACGAGACACTTCGTTATAAAACAGACTTGGTTTATTGTTACGAAATATTCCGTATACCCACAATGCGGCGGCGGAGAAGACAGTGGGAAGGGGTGGGTTGCGAACGTGACAGTCAGTTCCTCGTCGTCTGTGTGTCTCTCTCCGTCTGTCTTTGTTTTGTTTACCATCTCACTTTTATGGACTTTCTCGACCCGGTAACCCATAAACCAACAGAGGTCAATGATCCATATTTTGACCAGCCCGGAGTTTGCTTTTGGTCTGACCCACGACCGAATTACGTCATCTCTCGGTCACTATAATTCCCGGATTTTCATTGTTGAATTTTGTCAGCCCAGACATGAGTTCATTCGCACCTTGCTCGATAAAACAGCCTGACCCAAAACCGATTTGCGTCACATATCCAGGTCATCACAATTCCCGGACTCCACTTTTGTCGGCCCGGACACGAGTTCATTTTCGTTTGACTTTTCATAACAGAAAAATCATGATCGTTGTTGGCCTTTGAAATGTTTCCGTAGATCGTACTGTCATCTGTGTATATGCCGATGAATAAACTTATAATGTTATTCGGGAGATCATGAAAATAAGAAGGATGAATCCTTGAGGCACACTATCATTGATATATTTGAACTTCGACGACTGCTTATAGCGGATGTTTTAATTTACCATTTTTCACGACTCCACGCTAGCATGGGGACAATGAACCGAAAAGAAAAGCAATCCCAAATCAATAACTAAAACAAAATTTTAAGACAAATAACAAATTAACCAGCATGTTAAAGACGTTTAAAAACAACCTACTTCACTCCCTATTCTTTACTCAAAAGAGCGTTCTAAAAATAACCCTTTCTTGTGACTCACCCTGTATAAATAAATGTGAGAGAAAAGATCCGATGTTTGAGAAGGCATTTAAAGATATTCCATAGCTGGACATCTTGTGAAGTAAGCCCTTATGCCAAACCCTATCTAATACCATTTATATGTCAAAAGCTATTGCTTTTGAGATAAAATTACAAACGATAAAGTTGTAGATTTTGCCGGATGGACACCATATTACTTGTCATTGTTTAATTGTTTGAAATTTGTTTTAAGTATTATAAAAAGAATATACTAGTTCATAAAAAATGATTGATTTATTTATATTTTCGTTTTAGAAAAATTAAATACTATTTTATCTGACACTTTTGCTGTGGATTTAGTGTCGCCTATACTTCTGCACCAAAGCATGATGTATCTGTTATTTTTTTTTCATTTTCTTCCTTTAAAGATTGTAATTCTTGGTATGGGGCAGTCAAACCAGCTGCCAACATTGCCCTGCTTTTTATTGAAACCAACCGAGAGCTCTTTTTAGTACCCTCGCTGTTCCATTAAGTGTAATTGTCTGAATCTCTTTTGCATTTAGTTCACCAGGAATATTAGTTAGATAGGACTTCAGGTTCTTCTTCATAAGCCATGTAGCACTTATAATAACTCTTGTGATTGATATCTCCCTAACTGGCTACGTCGTGGAATGGGGAAAGCGGGACAAGCTGAGGTAAGACGGGGTCACAAATATCATATGTGCTCTAACAGCCCTGCGCGCGATATAACATTTATGCTGCTAAACTCTAAATAATAACGATACAAGAAAATACTTTATTAAAGAATGCAGTACATTGGGCGCTACGTAAATGACTTCATTTTAAAAATGCAAAAAATAAAAAATAAATAAAAAAAAATGGTGCATAAAAACTGGAGACACTGGGAAAGATTAGAAAAAACAAAAATCACTAGGTCCAAGAATGAAGACTGGATGTCATAACAGTTAACAAAATTTTATGAAAGTGTGGATTTTGTTGCGCTATAAAGTGCAAGTTGAAAATCAAAGAGATAGAAAAGAAATCAAATATACGGAATATATATATACAAGCAAAAGTACCCGACGTTGACTGGGTTCAAAAACAGCCTACAGAAAATAGACTCTGATTTATTAAAGTATGATAGGTTATAAAATGTTGTAAAGTGATAGTTTTTCGTTTGTAAAGTGATAGCTTCGAATTTGGGGGTATCAAAACCAAAGCAAAATATGATGAAAGTAAAAATAAAATAGATAAACCCCATAATTTAGTATACCATACCTGTTTACACTGAAACACTTATCACAATATTCTGTTGATCTATATTAAAAAAAACCTTGTTAAACTTTGTGACATATTTCCATTCTATGGAGGTCAGGCGCGAACGAACACCCCATAATTTTATTATAACATATTTCTTCAAACTGAAACATAATTATCAAAGTATACTTACGCAGATAGATATGAAAAGTCTTTATTAATGTTTGTGCCTATTTCAATTCTATCGAGGCCAGGCGCGAACGCAGATACCACAATTTTATTATACCATCCCTATTTAAGTTAAAACATACTTATCAAAGTATTATTATGTACATCTATATCAAAAATACTTGTAAACGTTTTTTTTTTAATTTTTTAATTTTTTATTTCCATACTTTGTGAACCAGGCGCGAATGCAGACCCCACAATTTTAATGAACCACTCTTCTGCCAGATCAAACATAACCATTCCTGTGTCTCGATACATCTTCTATCATTATATGCAATCAGTTTTTTAAAATAGTCAACCATATAGGAGCCTATTCGTGACCCCCCCCACAGGCATTCAGCTTTATATATATATATATATATATATATATATATATATATATATATATATATATAAGAGAAAGAAAATTTAAACTGTAAGTTGAATTTACAATCAAAATTTATTGTAAAATTGATTACTTTAAAAAAACAATTTACAAAGTCCTTATTCCGCGGAGTTTCAAAGGATGCTATTCTTCTTATCAGAGGACATAAAGAAATCAGCCAATTATATTTGTAGCAATGCTAGAATGTGCTAGTTAAGGCATTAAGTAAAACCGCACTTTATTTTAGTTATAAATTGCCTAATAAAAACAAATTAACAAATATTGGATATGTAAAAAACTAATATAAAAACAAACCGCGAATACTATTTCAGCTTGAATGAAACTCCCCTAGAGTTGATCCAAAATGCAAAATAATGTTTTAGATAAAATGTATCCCAAAATAGCCCAGCGTGACGATGCATATAATCCGATTGGAAAATTTTCAAAACAGCTGAAATAATGAAAATTATTTTTTTTTCCGGGCAGAGTAGTAGTCCAAAGAGAATTGCCCGTAGTCAAATGGGATCTAATAGTAAAAAGAGAGAAATCCAATATGAGAACCTTCATCATCGGCTTAATAGGAAAAAGTCTCTCTCTCTCTCTTTCTCTCTCTCTCTCTCTCTCTCTCTCTCTCTCTCTCTCTCTCTATATATATATATATATATATATATATATATATATATATATTACGCCCACTGTTTGTTTATAAACAAGCAGTTAGAGCAGTGTAAAGGTGGTGGAAAAATGTTTGTTTAATTGCCGAGATGATTTGCTGACTGTCTACGCGATGGTTCCAGGTTCAACCCTCGGCTTGGGAGTATATATATAATTCTAGAGCACGTTTTTCGCTCTAGCAAATCGTGTTATTCGTTACCGTTCTCAATATCCTCATTTATTTTTGCAGGCTTTAAGATTTAAGACCATTTTAGCCTTTTTATTTATTCTCATATACAATCAAACTATCTAAGTACTAAAATAACGATAATTTGTAAACATTACTTGCCACTAATACGAAACTTAAATTAACCGTAACTTTATTCCAAGGTGGTTACGGCCATACTATAAATATAGAAATAAAAATTTAAAAATTCTTTTTATAAAAAAATTAATTATTGGGAAATAAAGATACAACGAGATATAATTTCGGAACTCAACGAATGGAATATATTAAAAAATTTTTTAAATGGCTTAGGGGTTTCTGTGGAAACTTCTAATGACTCTGTTCTTAAATAAAGATACAAACATTTGGCGACGTATTAATATTTAAATGTGCTTTTCCGTAGCTATCACAAAGGTAAATGCTTCTCACATGCTTTTCCTGTTAAGGGAAGTTTTCCTTTTTCTTTCTTTTTTTTCTTTCTCTTCAAAAATGCTCTATTGTCAAAAGTGTTTTTATTCATAAAGTCTGAAGAAATGCTGGTTTTTGAAAAATTTCAAACGATATAATGTTTGAAATTGTCGACTGGACATAGAAACAATTGTAACGTAACACGAAATACACTTTTTGTTGCCATCAACACCTTTTTTGAAGTCTTGAATTTGCTTTCATAGTATATATATATATATGTAAATATATATATACATATACATATATATATATATACATGATTATATACATGCAAACATATATTGACATATGAAAATACATAAAAGATATGCATATACATACAAAGATAAAATGCTATTGTGACTAAAGGGATTTTTAAAAAAATTTGGTAACATCACTGTAATGTGATCTCTTACAATGTTCGCAACTGGAAATTATCTCATTTCTTTCATTAATAATATTTCTACTCTGAGGAGAGGTAATTATCATAATAGCTTCAAAAGTTGGCAAGATTTAGAGCATGGAGGTTAAGATCTTGATTTATCGAGTATAGACCATTTGATAAAAAAGGAGTATTATTAGATCTAAGTGAGAGTTGTCCCTTGAGTGTTATCAATATCTATGTGTTTATACGATAGCGTGTTTGTTATTTTCTGTATCACGCTTACATCCGGGTTGTTTAATTGTTATATACTTGCATTTCTTGTCATAAATAATTTACCAAGAATTCTTTATAAGTTTTGGTTTCGGTTTCGATTATAGCTGATGGCACTTATTTTTTCTAAATAATTTTATCAAGAATTCTTCATAAAGTTTGGTCTCGGTTTCGATTATGGAACTCCCGCTATATATATATATATATATATATATATATATATATATATATATATATATATATATATATATATATATATAGCGCTTTAAATAAGGTCGGGAAGACTCTAGGGGCCCCTTTCATCAACAAACTCATCAGGAGTCAATCGTTGAATTTCTATCAAGTGTAAAACAAATGCCACGCAAGAGCGAACTGGGGATTACTTATAAAATTATAACGAATGATTAAACTCCCACCTATCCCTAGAGATATATTTGTTGAACTCCTATTAATCTGTACTAAATCTATAGAATTAAGCTTTGATGACGTCATGTATAGTCAGATTGATGGGGTTCATATAGGAAGTTCCCTAGGCCCGGCATCAGCCGACATTTTTGTGAGATATTATGATTCTGCACTATTGAACAGTATATCGAAACCATCGATATACTTTAGATACGTCGACGACACCATTGCAGCTTTTGCATCAGAAAACTAGGCATTAGCTTTCTTCGATAAACTTAATTCCTTCCATAAATCATTAACATTTACTATGGGGGATGAGAATGACGGTTGCTTGCTCTTTCTTGATGTTTTAATTGAACGCGGTAAGAACTCTTTTCTTAAGACTGTTTATACACTACACATTGTATTAGTGACCCATTTAGATTAGTTGATTACTTACACGAATTGCAACCCGGTGTTGTTCTTTCGACGTATCCAGTTTATTTACCAATGTCTACAAGAGACTATAGATATCTGTGCTGACTCCCTTTACAGCAGTTATTTAAACCACCCCTCACCCTTCACTAGAGATATATTTGCTGAACTCCTATTAATCTGTACTAAAGCGGTAGAATTCAGCTTGGATAATATCATGTAAAGTCAGATTTGTAGGATTCAGATGGGAAGTCCTCTGGGCCCGGCATTAGCTGACATTTTTGTGGGATATTATGAGGCTGCACTATTTAACAGTATATGTAAACCGTCGATATATTTAGATACGTCGACGAAACCATTGCCGCTTTTGCATCAGAAAACTAGGCATTAGCGTTCTTTGAAAAACTTAATTCCCTCCATAAATCATTAACATTTACTATGGAGGATTAGAATGACGGTTGCTTGCCCTTTCATGACGTTTTAATTGAACATGGTAAGAACTCTTTTCTTACGACTGTTTAGTGTAAGCCGACATTTTCCGGCCTCTACACGAATTGGCGCTCATTTGTCCTCACTTCAAGAAAAATAGGGCTCATTCAGTGTTTAGAGCCCTTAGAATCTGTTCTTCTAGTAAACTGGATTGTGAATTAAAGAAGAATGAAGACATTTTTATTCACAATTTAAAAGAGATGTTAAGGGATTGTTCTGGTAGTATATTATTTAGTCAGTTTAACTTGAATTCATAAGAGCATTATAGAAGAAAATAAAATTATTTTTTATTAACAGAAATTATTTCGTCTCTATAAGATATTGAAGGCACTGTCGATATTTTAATAAGCTTGGGATGACCCGAAAACTTATGAACGAAGAAAACAGTACGGTTGGTTTATAGTATGAACTGAAGAAATTAGGCGGCTTTTTAACAGTGTTATTATACTGCCTAGGCTTAGCTCTTGTGATAAAAAGGGCATTCTCCTCATAAATTCCGTCTTGGATATTTTTAAAGTGAGCTGTAAGCTCTTTCCATAGAAAAAGGCCAACCGTGTCTGTAACAAGGTCAGAATCAGAAGGTCCTATTCATATATCCAAATTATTGAGGGGGCATCCTTTCTTGTCCAGTGTCTATTGTCGAAATGAATAAGAGATCTTCTGGATAAATGAATCAGTTTAATTCCCATATCGGAATTTCATTTTGAGAATAAGATGGCCTTCTTTAATAGAATTGCTGAGATTGATTGGTAATAGTTATTGATATTAAAAGTAATAAAACTAAGTCTCTGTTTATCCTTAAAGCTGAGAAACAAATTAATTACCGAGTCCGAACATTGCCAAAAGGGGGAACCCGACTTTTTTCGTTCACGAGAGGGAGAATTCTATGTATGTATGTGATTTAAATTTAAATTCAGTTTATTTGATTTTAACGTCCAACTAAATTTTTTAACGTCCAACTAAATTTTTTAATCTAAGGCTTGTATTGATGTCTGGGTCATCGTAACCTGTACGATTTGCAGCGGCTTTTCCGAATCTCTTTCGTATTCTATATAATTATTTTGTTTTATTATTACCAATTGTTACTTTTATTTTATTCTCACTTTATTTATTTATTTATTTGTGAGCAACAATACTATTTCCATTAGGTCATTTTATTGCTATAATAATTTCCTAATAATTTCTACATGCCTATGTGTTATAATTCTTATGTAAATGTTTTCTAAGTGTTTTGAAATAACATATATATCAATTTTAAATTATTTTAAATTGATTTATAAAATCTTTTGCAACAATAAGAATCTTGCCGTTTTCTTCACACGCTTTCTAATAATATCTCGGCTTTAATATTAGTCTCTATATGGTTTAAAATGTTTTAATTAATATCCTTATTTAATATCCTTATTTAATATCATTATTTAATAACCTTATTTTGCATTGCTCTCTAAGTAAACCCTATCAATTTAAAAAACAATTATTTCAATTTTAGAAATAAAACATCTCAATAATATATTTGTTTGTAGTTGATTTAAATTTAAATTTATTGCATGTGATTTTAACGTCTGGCCTAATTTTTTTACTCTAAAGATTTTATTGATGTCTGGGTCATCGTAACTTGTACGATTTCCAGTCGTCTTTCTCCAATCTCTTTCGTATTCAACGTGGAAAGATTAATATAACTATATCCTGCTTCTTCATTTTGTCTATAACTCACCTACGAAAAAGATTGTTTTTAATTGGAACTGAGACTTCTGGCTTTTTTTTATTTTATTTCAGAATAACTTTTATTAAACGATTATATCTACTTTGGACTTCAATTCACCTCATCGACATTTTCTGTCTTGTATTTGCATCTGGATATTACGAAATATCAATTTCAACTTACGGATTTCCATTGACTTAGCTTACCTATTTTCCAGATGTTTTTGTTTCTATAGCTACTCCCATTTTCTATGCAATTTCAAAAGTTTTCCATTTATATTTTGCAGTTTAATTTAAGCTTGAAATGGCATTTAAATGTTATATTGTGTCATTATCTTCCCATTTGATGAGAAGAAGGCATTCTTTAAAACTTCACGGATTAAGGATTTTTAATTTTAATTTAGTATTCTTGGTCGGATAATAACATTTCTGTTTTCACTAGTAGTTCAGCCCAGCTATGTTCGGGCCCTATGTACTGTTAATAAGTTTAAGTCCACATGTATTAAAAAGGTTGTCTCGTGTCCAGGTAACCTACATAAAAAATTTCAAGTCTTTAGACTCCAAATTGGCGGAGGAGTTTGGTAGAATCTGTTATGGTCAACTCTGCAATATTTTAAATTTAAATTTATATTTTTTACTATAATCTCTTGTCTTTTTATTTTCCAGTTTTAACAACTAGTCCTTTTACTTTTCCATGTTTAAGCTTAACTATGTTACTTTCCATGCTCGGATTTTTCTATGTAATCCATGATCTTTTTCATGCTTTGCTTTAAAATAAATGTTTCTCTTTCTGTTTCACTTGTTACCTGTGAATTATTGGCGACAGTACAGCTGAGCGACAGATCAGGACAGTGGTGAATTATTAGTGACAGTTTTTTCTACGCCGCCCTCAGCCGATTTGATGTAGCGTAAATGTCTCTCCCTTCTTTACAGATTTTGATAATTTTTAACACAGTAATTTTATTATAACTTTTGTTTTACTTAACGAAATTGAATGTTTTTCACAATATAACTGGGCAGGTGACCTATGAACTATAAAACTTATTTGAAATGAGTGGTGAAGCTTTAAAACGGTTCTAAATGAGTAAAACTAACACTTAACCATATATTAAAACACGTTAGTGTTTGAATCATATATGACTAACAAGAAGAGCTTAAAAACTTAGAAAAAAAAACAGAAATAAATAATAGTGTTGGGAAGTTGTTAATATCGCTAAAAATCGCCAAGAAGAAATCTTAAATTTAAAAGCGATAAAAAAAATCAGGCATTCAAGCGATGACTCATCGTGGCTTATTTTCTTCAGTATTAGACTGTGGATGCTGATGTCATAAGTTCGATCCTAACCTATGCTTATGACAGCTGAGAGCTAGAAACCTGCATGTCCATAGGTATACCTTTTATGCACGTAATAATATTTAATAATAAAAAAATAAATAAATAAATACGTCCCCTCACTAATATAATCTCACGTGTCCATTTAAATGCATGTCTCGCAAAAAACTTTGGATAGTGGCGACGGATTTTCACGAGATCAGTATCGTTTTGAAGCTTGACTCTCCGGACGAAAAAATATCGAACCATTGGCCCAAAATATTAATTGCTACTTTGTACAAGGAGGGGACTATTTTTTAACTGACATTTTAGAAAGTCATTGTAACGCCTTTGGCTTCCGGAGACATTGGCTAAGACGTCAGATTTTCTTTCACTTTCTTTCTCCACCTTCTCGACACGGGTTCGAGCCTGCCTTCCAACTAAAACTTCTTTTGCTAAACACACATCTCAAAATATCTGGGCAACGCAAGGAACTCAGGCTAGTCTATAATCTAAATCTCACCTGTCTGTTTAAATGTATGTGTGTGCGTATGCATGTTTGTATGTCAGCCTAAAACGTTCGACAGAGGCGGCAGATTTTCACGAGATCGGCATCGTTTTGAGACTCGACCCTTCAGACGACAAATATCGAAAGATTGTCTAAAAGCATTAATTCCTTCACCCTCAACTGGGCATTTTCTACAGGGAGGGTCGCTTTTTTCGCCGATATTTTCGAAGTCATCCTCTCTTTTCGATTGTTTCGCCTTAATTTAAACCTTTGCCACTTCCGTTTTTTTTTTTGCTCAACACACACCTCAAGGCACCCAAGCTAGTAAAAAATAAGGGCAGTACATTCATTCATATATATATTATATTATATATATAACGATTTTAAGCTGGAAACATTCACCCATATGTTTACCTTTTATGAACGTAATAATACTTAATAATAAAAAAAATCTATATAAATCAAACAGTAAATGTATGTGTGTAAACATTTAACAGGTGAACTGTTAAACTACCTGTCACATAACACTGAAATTAACACGAAATAGTAATTATACACTGAGGATGGTTTATAAAGATTATATCTTTGCTTAGGTTGATAAATAACGCGTACAGACATATATCACCAAGTTGAAAGCCGAAATGTTCGAACTGATTTTACTTTTTCTGCGCATGCTCACATAAAATGCATTTCTTCAAGTCTTTTAATGTTTAGATCTTACTAGACTACCCGTGACCCGTTGGGTCAGTATGTTATATTAGCTATGGAATTCATATATGAGTGTGACACTTGTGACGTAAAGAAAATAGCTTTTTTTTGACATAACAGAAACATTTATATAAAAGTATATTAAAATGAAAAATAGAATATAGATTGATTTCTTTGATTGGTTCTGTTTATTATAATTGATTATTTTTTTTAAAAAATTACATTTACAAAATTATAAGTGGTTAGTCATACTTATAGGTAAATGTGCACAGGATAGATACCATAATACTTATTAAATTTTTATATATCTGCTTTTTTTTTACATCGTTCATTTCAGTATTACGTTTAAGTTATTTTAAACCCCACTCTTCCCATGTTAAATAATAATTTCGAAATAATAACGTTAATATTTCAGTGCGCATGTCATGAGCGCATGCGCAACTGGTTGTCGTAAACCGGAAAGTGGGTAACATACATAGTTACAAGGTCATTTGAGTTTTATAGTTATATGGATTATGTATTTCTCGATAAGAACTTCGATAAAAAATGTGGCTGGAACTCTGAATGCTTTGGTTTCGATTCTCGCTTATGGCTATCATGTCTTTGTAGTAATAAATGCGAATATCTGCATGGTTTTAAATATATTTAAACGTATTTTACGGCGAGAAAGATCAAAATATTTATTTAAAGGCTTGGAAAATAAAAATTTTCTTTTCTTTTTCTTTACAGTCTTTTAAGAGGATACATATTTTGAGACGATTATTTTTTGCCGGAAATCTCTCACGAACGAAGAGAAAATTCAATGAAAAAAGTTCATAGTATACTTTCTCGATATGGGACAAATTCTAAGTACTTGGGAAAATTTCAGGTTCCTACGTTTCTTCTCTTCTTTCTACATTTTTTCCAAGTAACACGTAAATATTACTCGAGAATGTGAGATTGATAATAACTTTAATAATGTTATTCTTCTTTAAATAAAATTATATTTTCCTGTTCCCTTTAGATAATGTTCTTTTCTCTAAAACGCCACCCGTTCACTTTAAATAACTTCTCTCTATTTTATAAATGATTTTTCGTTTTCTATTTGGTAAAGAAATAAAACGACTAAATGCATTAGATAAATAAATATTAATTTCAAACCAAAAATCTGAAGTTTTCGAATGCGTGTGTTGTGTATTCATAGACAATTTTCTCTTACACGTTTACCGAATTCAAATATTTATAAGAAAAGTATGAACACACAACATAAAGGTTTATTTTAATAAAAAAAATATAATTTTTTTTGTAAATAATAAAATATTAAAAAAAACATTAAATTTTGAGAAAACAAATATAAATTTCAATTCCACTTTTAAAAAATAGATCTAATAGATTAATCGATAATTTTTTACATTAAGTGAAACTCACCGTTTATATCCAAAATGTCGACTTTTATAAGTTTTCGGGTGTGCTGACAACGAATTTTACAGTAAAATTGGAGGCTGATAGGTACTTTACCAGCTATAAAACCATTTGTTATCCAACGTAAACGCTAATATAATCCATAACTTATGCTGATGGCGGTTTAAAGCTTGAAATATGTATGCCCATAGATATACCTTTTATGCACATACATAATATTTCATAATACATTAATAAATAAATACGTCCGATAAAAATAAGGGCCACTCATTATATATATATATATATATATATATATATATATATATATATATATATATAGTTTTTAAATATAATTATCCACTGACATGTGTTTCGTCATCTACGGCTCATCAGAGTGGTTGAATCTAGTGAAATTCGAAATCGGGACCCTGATAGATTCAGCCACTCTGATGAGTTGTAGACGACGAAAAATGTGTCAAGGGATAATTATATTTTAAAAACAATATGTATGCTGCTCCCCATGTGGGGTTACCAAGTTGGTTAAAGGGAAAGTTATTCCCAACTCGCATTTAGGTTAATAAATAATTTAGTTCATTCAAAGCGTATCGTGAAAACAAAAACAAATGACACACACACACACACACACACACACACACACATATATATATATATATATATATATATATATATATGAACTAATAGCTCTTTAAAAAATTAAATTATTGATGAATCTTTTTTTTTAGTTCAGATATTTTAACGATAACATTTTGAAAATTAATTATGGATACGTATAGCATTGAACAACGTACGCAACGTTCTGAGTTTCTTAGGCAATGCTTTGGCGACAACATTATCTGTAGCTATGGAAATGTCAAATGGCTATCACGTTCTTCAGACTTGACTAGCTCCGACTTGCTCTTGTCGGGATATCTTAAAGAAAGAGTCTATGTTAACAAACCCCGAACCCTGCAAGAATTGAAAGAAAAAAGCAGGAATGAAATAAGAGAGTTAAAATCGCAATCCATAGATTCTGCAATCTGGCGCGAATAATGTTTGGTAAAAGTACAAATATACGAAGATGAAAATGGGCAACATTTAGAAGACATTATTTTTTATGATTAAATTGTTTGAATTTTGCATTGTTTTTAAAGAAATTCAATGTCTTAGTAAGTTAATATGTGTTAAATTTACAGACATATATCCTAAAAAATAAAGAATCTATTTAAGTTTTAACTTAATTTTCTTCAATCATTTTATTGGGGAGGAAATGTTCATATTTTTTTAATGCTGTATGTTTTTATTCGCTATTTCGTACATTATATATATATATATATATATATATATATATATATATATATATATATATATATACTAGCAATTCATCCCGGTTTTGCTCGGACGTATGCACTGTTAAAAACTTTATATATATGCATATATATATATATATATATATATTTATATATATATATATATATATATATATATTAAAATATTTGATTCATGTCCAGGTAACCTACATCTAAAATTTCAAGTGTTAAAACACAAAAGTTGGCGGAGGATTTTGGTAGTCTGCAAAAGTCAACTCTTTCAACTTTGACCTCTTGGCAGCCAAAATTTCGGCCCAACCTGATTAGACAGCTTGCTGTATGTCTGAATTCCGTTTATGTAAAATTTCAAATGTTTAGACCCAAAATTGGCAGAATAGTTTATTAGAGGCAGCAAAGGTCAATTCTTTTGAACTTTGACTCCTTGGCAGCCAAATTTCCGGGCAAAAAACGATTAAAAAGATTGGCCCATGTCTGAATACTGCTTATGTAAAATTTCAAATGTTTAGACCAAATATTTGATAGAGACCGCAGAGGTTAATGCTTTTAAAATTCGACCCCAATTTTGACCCCTTAACATTTATTGTTTTTAGCTCAAATCAAATTAAAAAAAAAGTTTTATCCATGTCGAAGTAAGCTGCATCTAAAATTTCAAGCGTTTAGACCCAAAATTGGCGGAGGAGACTGTAGACTGAAACTTGACAGAGTAGTTTGGTAGGGAAATGTACACACAGAAACACACACATACATACAATTTTACTTTTATATATAGATAAACATTATTTTCCTCGCGTATGTCTTCCTTTATGCTTTTTTTATTTTCAAATTTTTTTATTCACTCCAAGGAATGTCTATTACCGGTAATATGTAACAAGCTACTCTGATTAGAAGCCAAATTAAGGAGGTGCATTCTGAGGGGTGATTGGTGCCACAAGATGTTTGTCTACACGAAATTTACATTTTTGCATGTTGATACAGTGGAGAAACAGAGAGCAAGGAAGGAATTCCAAAGGAGGAAGTCACCCGAGGAAAGAGGCTATTATAGTAGAAATTTTCCAGTATCTGGGGATCTCTACATAAGAAGGGGTGGAATTTTGCTGCTTGTCGGGTTATTCTATGTTTTGTCAATTCTATACGTAAGCAAAAGGCAATGTTTCTTGGAATTTTTTTTGGAAGTTGTTCTGCTCCCTTACTTTGTGTGCATGTCCAGACATAGGAAAATAACAAAGGCACCCAGGCTTTTGTACATCCATAGTCTTCCTTGCCTGTGCCATGGCTAAATCGATCAGTTAGACGGATTCGAGTTCGAATTTGTGTTATCTCTGAATGATATTTTAGGTAAAGATATATTTTTGGTTGGCTGTGTTCAGAAAAACAGGGTTTGGGATTTTTTGTTTTTCTTGTTTTAAATTTCGCGTGCCGTTTTCTGTGTCCATAACAATACCGGACGTGCATATGACAGCCATTTGATGGGAGATCCAAGCCAATCTAACCACCGAATACAGGCTAATCGCTTCGTTCACGGACATCGCTGGACTTTTCCATCACTTGATTTTATCAGACTGCGTAGAGTTGCTTAGAAACCGGTTCAGATTTTGTGGCTACGCGTCCATGTTTCAAAAAAAAAAAAAAAAATAGTAAATCTCGAAAAGACGGATTTTATCCGAGTCAGAGAAGTATATGGATAAACAACAAAAATTTTATAAGATGCGTCCAATCAATAATATGCTTAAATTGCGTCCATGCAATCAGCGCGTTTTACGATGAAAATTCTATTTCATACTAAAATCTGACAGACCAACGAAAATGATATTTTAAATTTAAGCGTGACAGACAAATACAATGATATTTAAAATTTTAGCGTGACAGACTAACGAAAGTTATATTTCAAACTTAAGTGTGACAGACAAACACAATAATATCTAAAACTAAAATGCAACATATAATTTCAAGCTTAGCCTGACAGGCATGCGAGAATACCATGTAGCTTAAATGTGACAGGCAATAGAAAATTCTATTCATAAATTAGGCTTAACAGACCAACGTAAATACCTTTTGATAACTTCAGCGTGACAGACAAACAAAAATATTTAAAACATAAACCCGAGAAACCAACGCAAATTCTATTTAAAACTTTAGTCTACCAGACAAACTTTAGTCTAACAGACACCAAAAATTCTATTTAAAATTTAAGTCTGACAGACCAACGAAAATTATATTTAAAACTTTAGTCTGACAGACCTCAAAAATTCTATTTAAAACTTTAGCCTGACAGACTAACGAAAATTCTTTTTAAAACTTTAGTCTGACAGACCAACGCAAATTCTATTTAAAACTTTAGCGTGACAGACCCAAAAAATCTATTTAAAACTTTAGCCTGACAGACCAACGAAAATTCTATTTAAAACTTTAGTCTGACAGACCAACGCAAATTCTATTTAAAACTTTAGTCTAACAGACCAACGAAACTTCTATTTATGAATTAAACGTGACAGACTAAGGTAAACACTATTTATTACTTAAGCTTGAGAGATAAACGAAAATACTGTTTAAAACTTCAGCATGACAGAATAACAACATGCCATTTTAAACTTAAGTGAGACAGATATAAGACTACGGCATGGTCACGTTTGCGCACAAATTTTCGTTAGATTATTGATATTAAGCAACGTTGAACCTTGTCAGTAGCAGATGGGTAACTATTTGGGAATACAAGGTGCTGTGTGTATGAGGATATTGACACTTCCTTGCAACTGAAAAAAAAAACATCTATCGCCATCATCGCTCCTGACGAGGATATGCAAGCGGTCCTCAGCCACTTGTGAATTTTATATTCTCACTAGCAGGGGGGGGGGGCGTTGTCCGAGTGTTTGGAGTTGTGTGTACTAGGGCGGGGTTGGGTGTTAATAAAAAAAATCTAAACTAAAAAACAAAAAAGAAAACAGAATAACGAACGTTAAAACTACTTTAAAAAATCTGAAAAATAAAGCGGGGTGTACCCGGGCTGTGGGGTGGGGGTAATCAAAGCATAAGAATAAGCGAAGTAAATATTTTTAAATATTAAATAAAAATTAAATATTATATATAAAAAAAAGTTAAAACTTAAAATAATCGAAAAACACACACACACACACACAAATAAACTAACGTAAGGCAAACGAACGATATGAAATGTAAAAATCGGAAAAACAAAAAACAAAAAAGAAAAACAGAAAAACAAACGTTAAAACTTCTTTAAAAAATCTGAAAAATAAAAACAAAAAAAACACATGAAAAATGGCTTAAATAAGCCTGTTTACATTATTAAAATTTAAAAAAATCGGTGGGTACTCGGCGTTGCCCGGGTGTTTTTGGGTGTATGTGGTCGGCCGGAGGTGGGGGTGTTAATGAAAACCTAAGAATAAGCGAAGTAAAAAAAAACCCCAAAAAACGAACGTTACCTGAAAAATGTCATAAATAACCCTGCTTCAATATTGAAATTTAAAAAAATCCCCCCAAAAAGAAAAGACATCTCACACCACGATTCGAACTCAAAAATTTAGATAATGACCCAGCGCTCTAACTAACTGACCTAAGACGACGTATACGACGTTATGTCGTTTTTTAAAAATCTTTAAACTAAATCAGGTTACGACGTCGTATGACGCATGTGTAGAAGCGACATCGTCATGAGAGGACGGTTTTTGCTGACCCCCCCTGTAGAAAAGTGCTGATTGCAGGGTGAAAAAATTAATGTTTTTGACCAATTTTTCGATATCTATCGGAGGAAGGGCGGGGCTTTTATCTGAGACCAACTTTGTGATTTTTTGTTCTTTCTGTCGAAAGTTTTTAGCAGACATATAAACACGCACACATACATACATAAATACATTTTCGCTTTTATATATATATAGATGGGGCTTCCTCCGAGTAAGAAAGCCGGCTTGTTCCGTTTTGGGTGAGTTCCACTTCGATACGGGACTACGATGTTGAAGAATACTATTCTACACTTTAACCTGGCAGACTAATGGAAATGCCATTTTAAACTTAAGCGTGACTGACCAACGAACACGTCTACTTCAAAATTATGCTTGACAAACTATCGCTAATTCGACTTTAAATTTAGCATAAAAGATCGACAGATATGAAATGTCAAACTTAACTGCAGCAGATCAAAGAAAATTCTATTTTTAAATCAAAGCGTGATTGATTATCGATAATGCAATTTCAAAGTTAAATATGACAGTCGAAATCTAAATCTAAACCTGGCAGACTACACCAAATGCTATTTGAAGCTTAAGCGAGATTGACCAGTTATATTTCAAACTAAGATACATTCATATTATTTGGATTCTTCGGACTACTAGTCCTAGCTCGAGTGTTATTTTTATAACGTTTCGGTCGATGTAACCTTCGGCCTTCTTCAGGTGTATCTTATTGAACTCGGGTATTTATTTACCGAACTCTTGAATCTGTCTGTCGAAATCGGCGATCTACACTGAATTTCGAACGGAACTCTTCATTGATTCGAGGTTAATATGCTCGCGTTCCGCTCATCACGACTGGGTTAAAGGCCTAAGTAATTCGCAATTATATTTTGAGTCGCCTGAATTGTTGATTGAACCTTCAACCCCCAGAAGAGTGTAACATTGAAAATTTAATTTTTAATTACGTACGTTATTCATTAAGCTGCACAATCGCACATTACTTAGGATTTCTACTCAGTCAAGGTTGATGGAACGAGAACATACTACCCCCGTGGATAAAAAAAAAATACAGAATTCCGCTCGGAATTCGGTGCAGAATCCCGAGTTCGACAGAAAGATACCCAAGTTCGACAAGATTCACCTAAAGAAGGTCGTAGGTTACATCGACCGAAACGTTGTCAAAATAACACTGAGATGAGAACAGTATTCCTAAGAATCCAAATAACACGAATAATCAACACTCATTTAAACAAATTCAGAAACGTAAGATACGTTCATTTAATCTATGCGTTTATCGCTAGAAATACTTTCCCAGTGTGAAGCATGACAGTTTTATTGACCGATTGACCGATGCACTCCTTTTTTTAGGAGGTTTTTGTAAATTGATTATCATGTTTGTGATCCATCCCTCCTAATAAATAATATAAAGAAAACAAAATACACTAAAAGAACGGTGTCCACTTCTAGTGACGCGTGTGACAAGCATTATCCACCGGGAAAAGAATGTCCGACTGATTCGGACGATTCGGACACGTTTTTGGTATTTTGATCCGCTGTGTCCTCCATGTTGCAATCCAAATCGAAATAAAGTAAACAAATTAAATAGAATGGAGCTAAAATAGCACTGTAGAGCGCATACCTCCTCCAAAGCTTTCTTTTCAAAGGCGGAATTAATACATTATTAAAGTATGCTGGATCTGAATGGAAATCAACGAAGTAGTTGCAGGGTTCGCGGCCTGTAGGTAATTTTTGCCAGGCAATAGTGGCCATCCTTTAGGGGAGCTTACTTGACACTCCACTTTATTGACCTTGTGTCACACAATGATGTGGTGGGCAGCATGTAACGCTCTACCCTCACTAATATCCTTTGCTGATGACACAACCATCTATAGCAACACATCAAAGGCCGTAAATGACAAAGCTCTTTCTGATTCTCTCTCCTCTGATCTTGAGCGCGTGGTACAGTGGGGGAAGAGGTGGCTGGTTACTTTTAATGCATCTAAAACCAAGCTCCTATCTTTACATGATCAACGCTCCGATCCCCATCTGGCATCAATTAAAATGGATGGCTTTCGTCTAGTGGAGGCTCCATGTTTTGATAAGGTTCTGATATTGATCTTTACTCCTGACCTGAAATAGAACACTACATCGTCCGTTGCCAAGGTCGATGGAAAAATGTTAGGATCCTTCTACCGCTCCAGAAGATAGCTCACTGCTGATGCAATTCTCTATCTATATAAAAGCCAAGTACGTCCACTGATATAGTACTGGGAAGGAGCTGCTAAAAACAGTCTGTCCTGCTTTGACAGAGTACCAAATAGACTTCGTGGCTAAGTGGGGGATGCTCTTTTCTCTTCTCTGCAACCTCTCTCCCACAGGAGAGACGTTGCGAGCATATCTTTATTTTATCGTTATTTCCATGCCAAGTGCTCGTCTGAGCTCAAATTTTCGGTACTCCCTCGCCAATCTTTCGCAAAAAACACCCGTCTATCTGAAACCACTGTCAATAATTTTCACCATTCTTTATATGTGCCAAAATCAAAACGTAGATTCCATGAACAAAGCTTCTTTCTTAGAAGTGCACGCCTGTGGAACTCTCTTCCGTTTGCCTGTTTCCCATCTGACTACAACTTGGATGCCTTCAAGTCCAACATAAACAAATTCCTGATAAACCACCACTTTAAGTAATACACTTTATCAAATCTCCAATACTAACGATTACTACGATATTATCCCTTTGACTACTGTACACGCAATAACATTTATCCCCGAGTGGCTTCCAGGCCTTGATAAGTGGTGACTCCCATGTAAAAAAAAAATTGTTAGGAGCACTGCTTGAGTTACTTGGAGACTTGGGTAGAAAGTACCAGACAAGGATCCGTTGTTTACAATCAGCTTGTAAAGTGCGTGGCTAGGAACTGGCCCTCTACCTGTCGAACTGAGGCATGTGGGTATCACCCAGGAGATCCACCCCCGAAGACCTTGCTACCTGGCTTTCGTGTGGGGTAAGTTTAGTGCTTATCGTCTGAGCCGTCCAGATCGGGTATGTCAATGGGGATGCCTAGGCAATTGTTGCAAGGCAAGAGTACCCCTCCCATAAGGGGAGCTTGATTGACATTCCCACTTTCCCGACCTTGTGTCACATAATGCTGAGGTGGGCAGCGTTAAAATATCTACTGTCATTAATACAAAATATATTGTAACACAAATATATTGTAACACAAAATATATTGTAACACAAATGTTTTCAGCCTTGGAAAGTTTCGTCTGTTGGAATACTGTTAGTAATTCTGACGGTTTTGAATTGAAAGAAGAGGAGAAACATCTATCTATCTATCTATCTATCTATCTATCTATCTCTCTCTCTCTCTCTCTCTCTCTCTCTCTCTATATATATATATATATATATATAAGCGAAAATGTATGTATGTATGTATGTATGTATGTATGTGTGTTCGCTTTTTCTGTATGTCAACAAAAGGCTTTTTTCAGAGAAGCGGTCGCTCGCTTCACAACAATTAAAAACTTTTTATATCACATATATAACGTAATATCTCACAGTTAACAAGGAAGCTCGCCTGTCTATTTAATTTGCTCGATTTCGGGAAGATAAATATTCAATATTTGTCACTCGTCGCATGTGGGTTAATCTTTTTTCTATAACATCTTGGGGGAGAGAGCGTTCAGCAGTAAATTAATACTATTCCTCAGTCAAACTTGACCTCATTAACTCATTAAAACGGGCACCTGCTAAATCCAAGTAATTAAATAAATTCAAACGTGTTTCCGTCAGCATCTCGCGGTGGGGCAATGGTTAACGTCGCAGGTTTTTTTTTCACACTTTAATTTACAACTTTGCCTCAACGGTTCAGGTTCGATCCTCATACTTACTTTTTTACCCCGCCACCTCCACCTCCAAACACCCGGGCAACGCCGGGTACCCCTCGCTAGTCTTATTTAAAACAAAATGGTAATCGTCAATCCAAGAAGCTTTGAATTGTAAAAGCCAAGGCGAAGATTAAAAATAGTATTTTTCCTTGGGTAGTCGAGCTGTACAAGTGGTGGATTGTAAGTCTGCAGGCGGAGAGCAAATATCTCTAAATTCAAAATATAAAAGTTATAAATTTGAAAGAAAAAACCCATTAACAATTGCTTTTTTTTCTGTTTCTTTTTTGTTTAATTGTAAGTCGTGAAACAACATCTAAGGAAGATGAGAATAATTGTCCGCAATAAATAAATACACAAATTAATAAATAATACTCATCTCAATAATGAATTCCAATTAAAAAATTAAAAAAAATAATATATATATACCATTTGGTAAATAATATATATATACCATTTGGTAAACAAAATCACAAACGTCAAGAATATGCCTTGTTCTATTCTCATTAGATAATTCCTTATTTCCTGTCATTTAAACGAGACCATGCAACCTGACCTAACTGAAATAACAAGAAATGCAGCCATTGAATTTGTAGCGACTGATTAAAATACTGCCAACTGTCCTAAAACTAACACAGGCCTCTAAATTCAAAATATAAAACTTAGAAATTTGAAAGAAAAAAAAATTAACAGCTGCTTTTTTTCTGTTTCTTCTTTGTGTTTGTTTTTCTTTTTTTCATATTTGGTTTTGAATTAAAAGCCATTTTTAGTTTCAGAAGAAATGAAAAAATTCATATTCCAAACAAAATGGCCGTCGTCAATCTGAGAAGTTTTGAATTGTAAAATAAAATCGACTAAGACGAAGAATTGGATTGTTCTTCTGTTGTGTAGTCGATCCGCACAAGTATCAGATTTTAAAAGTCTTCAAACGGAGAGCAAATATCCATTCTCGTGTTGGACACGAAAAGTCATGTACAAGAATGCTAAAAGATTCTATATTTTTATTGAGCAATTCCGGTTTCTGATTGGTTGCTAAAAGAACGTAGCTCCATTTGATTGGTCAGTTCATATCGCTAGTGTCTATGAGTAGAACCTTCCAATTTTCTTTAATCATACCCCCTCCTCGTTGCTACCTCCCCCGCAGGGTTTTTTCTGGCCTTTTGGCTAAGATCAAAGTGTAGTATCTGTTTTGGCAGATGCTGCATTTTCAGACCATTGCCCATGTGGCAATTAGTTATTGGTCCATGTAGCGGCAACCTATGCACCATGACAGCATTACCTTAAAGGAGCTGGTCTCCCCTTCCCTTCCCCCTTCCACTCCACATTAAAAACGACCTAGTGCCATATTTTGCTTATGTGGAGAAGCAAATAAATACCTACCTCCTCCTCTTTATATATAAAAATATTGCAATCTGCTTCTAATCACAGACTGATCAGAAATCGGATAATTGTCTATGACTTAAGTGGCCCGCAATATCGATTTACTTCTTTTATAATCAACAGCTGATGTGCTGACTGTAATTATCGTATAGTATCAGTGAATATGTCGATGAAGGCTTAATTTCTAGAATGACATATCAAAGTCCTTTGATAAGGTCTGGCACTGAGGATGCATAAAAAATTGTTAGCTATGGAACTGACTTCTGCATTAGCAAATCATTTTCTCTGAAAAGTCTGTAAAAATCATGGTTGATAGGCAAATATATTAAATACCTTGCATCAATGGGTGCTTGCCCCATGAATGAATCCCTTCCTGATTTTAATCATAATCTTTCAAATCATATTTTGAGGGGAATATGCAAATACGCAGTTGTCTATGGCAGCACTTCTATGAGTATTTGTGATCGAGATCTTTTTATTATTAATATCTCTCTCCTTTCAACACCGATGCTATGATCTTTGTTTTTCCTCGAGCGAAATAAATGTTTCTCTCCATTGCTTTGATAAGCTCCTATGACTGACTAACTCCTTCATATAAAATACAAAACCGGTTTCTAAGGTCGCTGGAGAAATGGTCAGACCATTCTACCACTTCAGAATGGTACGCCACTCCTGTTAAGCATCTTAACGTAGAGTAAGCCTGTTACATCTGTGGAGGTGCCTCTCTCTTTTCAGGATTGATAGTGTACAACATTGACATCACAATCTAGTGGGGGCTGTGTATCTTTACCCACGGCGTATTCTTACATAATTAACGTTTCTCTTTAAGTTATTCCAATGGAAAGTACCCGTCTGAGCTCCAATCTTTGGTTCAATCTTGTAAAATATTCAGAGCTAAAAACTCACCTTATTTCAAGCATTACAAAGAACTCGTGGCATAGTGGATAATGTTTTTGGTAAAGTTGTAAGTTACACTCTTCTGGAGGTTGAAGGTTCAATACTCAGTGGGGGCGATACTAAAAATACAATTGAAATTATTCAGGACTTCTGTCCAGTCATGGCTGACTCAGAGAGCATGGACCCTTCCGTTGATTAAATAAACGGCTCCGTTCGAGATTCTGTGTGGATCCCGGAGTTTGATAGAAAGGATCCAGTGTTGGACAAGATACACCTGAAGAAGGCTGGAGGTTGCATCGAATGAAACGTTATGAAAATAGCCCTCAAAATGAGAAGAGTAGAAGATAAAACGAAACAAATGTTCTTTTTTTTTCGAGAAGATGAAATGAAATGTTCAGGAACATCCATGGAACACAATACCACTGTATTGCTTCACTGCAGATTACAACAAACTGTCTACAATAAATACTTATCGAGCTGTTTTGTCTTCTGTACAGTGTCCAAGACTCTGAGCCATAAAATAGTGTTGTGAGAACTACAGCCTTTATATATATATATATATATATATATATATATATATATATATATATATATATATATATATTAGTCCTCGCACGAAAGAGCAGGGCACAAAATGTTTTAAATAATAATAATAGAATAACAATAACAAATACTTTTGCTGGCGAGGACTACTATTGAGCGTAACCAGTTATACAGCCCTTTTGAAATTTTCATCTTTTTTTCTCGTTATCTACTGAATATTTTTAACGAAACCTATATGAAATATGTTCCTTATTAAATTGTAAAGATTTTCTATTCTGAAAAAGTTTAAAAAAATTTAATCTAAAACGTTATTTTAAAGCTTTTGTTAAAAAAAATCGGATTTTCTCATTATTCCGACATGTATGGCAAAAAAGGAGTTGCAAAAAAATGTTGTTGTGTGAGGAGAAATAAAAACTGAAACAGAGAGAATATTCAGACCTGTAATAATACAAAGAGGGGGTTGCAAAAATGAGTTTTTGTGTGGGGAGAAATACAAACTGAAATAGAGGGTAGGAGAGTTTTTATAAATACATGCAAAACCACATTCATTTTTTTTTAAATCCATATTAATAAATTAAATAAAATATAATCTTAAAAAAAGATACGATACAAGTTAGAAAAGCATTTAATCCAAGGCATGAAAATTGTTAAACAAAATGTTTTTACTATAGTCTTTAAAAATTAAAGTACAGGATTCAATTTGAAATTTATTTATCTTCAAAGTGCACTTTTTTAATTTTTTCAAAGAAAATCAGAAAATCGGAATGGAAAAATCGGAACATTTTAGGGGTATCGGAATCGAAAAAAATATAGTCTAATTTCCGATTCCAAACCAATTCTTTAAGATTTTTAAATAAAAAATGAAACGAGCACAAATAGTTTTTACTTTATTAGAAGTTGTTCCTTTACAAAATAAGACCGAGAAGGGCGACAGATTTAACATTAGTTAGCAGAGTTTAATTTATTTTGTTTACTGGTCATTTATAACTTACCTATCGCCTTTGTAATCGTTTCGCATCTATTCGCTTTAATGTCTATGTGCACTCATCGGAGGGAGTTCATATTATTATTAACAAGTTTTAAATGCTCTGGGCGGGATAGAGGTGGGGTAAATTTAATTGGCGCCAGCTGGACATTGGGATGCTTTTCGTCGGCTTTTTCTGAAATAATTAAAGTTTTATGGCACCTTTTCGGACCCAGGGCAACTCTCAGACTCTACAAACTTAATTTAATTTGTTTTTATTAGTTTTTATTGTAAGCAAAATAATGTTTTAGAGTTCGCTTGCCTATTCAATATCACAGATTTAAAAAATAGCTTTTCGCACCTATAGATTAATGGCAATATGATGCCTATTAGAGACTTCGTACTTTAATATAAGAAATTTAAAATGCTTTACATTTTTCTTTCTGGCGCTGGTTCTCTCGGATCACAATATCCTTTGAAATATTTCATGGTTCCTTATATTTTCTTTCGTTTTGACACAAATGAAAATATAGATAAAAATCTCACAAGTTTATCAAAACGTTGGAAGAACAAACTTTGAGAAGTTTTTGATTAAAAAAAACAACTTTCATTTACATTTAAAATACCCAAAACATATTAGATTCTACTTTTTAGGCGATTATGTGTGAACACACTGAAACGTTAACTTAGAATTTCGAATGGGGGTTCAGTTGTGCATATAAATATAATGTGAATAGATCTCATTTCGATCCATTATAACTTTTTAAGCAGTTAAGTAAATTTTTACCGATAATTCTAAGGCCGATCAGCAAAATCATACATGTAATTGCTTTATTTTTTGTATTGCCATCCGTACTTAGGGTTAATAGTATGAAAGAAGCATGGTTTTCATGACTTTTAACAATACTAACTATTAATACGATAGCGTGTGTGTTATTTATTTTATGTGTCACGATTACATCCGAGTGATTATTGTTTTATTATGGATTCCCATTTCTTATAATAAATACTTTTACCAAGAATTCTTCACAAGTGTTGGTTTTGGTTTTGATTATAGCTGATGGCACTAAAGTAATCTATTTTTTTTTTGGTGCCCAGAAAACTAATACCCGAACAACTCGTTCCTTTTTGCTAGGTAGGAAAACTGGTCCCTTATTGAATAAATACCGATTGAAAACACATTTTATGATTGTTCTTGAAGGAGATATTGTTTTTAAAGGCGCCTACGAATAAAAAAAAAATATTTTTAGCGTTTGTTTAAAAAAAAATTGATCACGGAGTCAAACACGAAAAACGAAACCATATATTTATTTAAAAAAATACTTTAGTTTTAACAAAAATAAAAGAAAGAAAACACTTACGTATTATCAAAAAAAGCGAATACTTTATTTAGAAGAATTGATTTAATTTAAACAATTCGTGTGTTATTACGAAAAAAAAAAAAGAAAAAACGGTTCTTATGTATTTTGGGTACCGCGCTGAAATAATAAGGTTATTATTTCGAAAGCCATTCTAAACATGGGGAAGGGAGGGTATTGTTCAAAAGTCATTTCAGGGGCACTTCTGCAGTATGAAGACGGAAGCTATTTCTAGTTGGTAAAATAACGCTGCAAATAGATTGTTTTTCGAACAGAAAAATATTTGAAAACCAAAATATTGTATAAAAAAGTATCAATATATAATTGTAAAAATATTTATTGTATAAAAATGTATCAATATATAATTGTAAAAACATTCATTGTATAAAAATGTATCAATATATAATTGTAAAAACATTCATTGTATAAAAATGTATCAATATATAATTGTAACAAAATTTATTGTATAAAAATGTATCAATATATAAGTGTAAAAACATACATTGTATAAAAATGTATCAATATATAATTGTAAAGACATTTATTGTATAAAAATGTATCAATATATAATTGTAACAACATTTATTGTATAAAAATGCATCAATATATAATTGTAAAAACATTCATTGTATAAAAATGTATCAATATATAATTGTAAAAACATTTATTGTATAAAAATGTATCAATATATAATTGTAAAAACATACATTGTATAAAAATGTATCAATATATAATTGTAAAGACATTTATTGTATAAAAATGTATCAATATATAATTGTAACAACATTTATTGTATAAAAATGCATCAATATATAATTGTAAAAACATTCATTGTATAAAATTGTATAAATATATAATCGTAAAAACATTTATTGTATAAAAATGTATCAATATATAATTGTAAGAACATTTATTGTATAAAAATGTATCAATATATAATTGTAAAAACATTTATTGTATAAAAATTTATCAATATATAATTGTAACAACATTTATTGTATAAAATGTATCAATATATAATTGTAAAAACATTTATTGTATAAAATGTATCAATACATAATTGTAAAAACATTTATTGTATAAAAATGTATCAATATATAATTGTAAAAATATTTATTGTATAAAAATGTATCAATATATAATTGTAAAAACATTTATTGTATTAATATATCAATATATAATTGTGAAAACATTCATTTTATAAAAATGTATCAATATATAATTGTAAAAACATATATTTTATAAAAATGTATCAATATATAATTGTAAAACATTTATTGTATAAAAATGTATCACTATATAATTGTAAAAACATTTATTGTATAAAAATGTATCAATATATAATTGTAAGAACATTTATTGTATAAAAATGTATCAATATATAATTGTAAAAACATTTATTGTATAAAAATGTATCAATATATAATTGTAAAAACATTTCTTTAAATATAATCTTAATAAAAGAATTTTGTAATAAAATCAACATTTTATTTTTATAAAGTAGCGTTTTTTTTCAATAAATAAATAATTTAAATAGAACATTTTTTTTATTAAAGTAACTTTTAATGATCAACGACAATTTAATAATTAAAATGTTTTTTGACTAAACTACACTTTAGTTAAGCGCACCAAGAAAAGATAGCCGCCGCCCGTATACTGCACAAGTACCTTTTGTTGTTTCGTGAACACAAAAAGTGTTAAATCTAAATTAATTTTCTAAATAAAATATTTATTTGATAATTTGCTAATACAAGAAGCGTTTTCTTTTTGTTTGTTGGTTTCGTTATAACACGCGAAATGTTAAAATCTAAGATATTTTCTTTTTTATAAATACATGGTTTCATTACAAGGAAAACATTTGAGAAAAAAATATACCTGGAAATTACCCGTAGATTTATGTAATAATTTGAAAATTGACGAAAAATAAAAAAAGCTTAAGACAAAAAAAAAAATCTCTAATTAAATATTTATAAATATTAAAAGAATCGGAATCGAAAATTTGGAACGGAATCGGTAATTGGATCGGAATCGGGAAAATTTTTGAAATCGTCCCACCATTAATATGTACGTATTAAAAGTTCTGTTATTTCTAGTCCAGCCAAGCACAGTTTTATTAAAGACATTATATTGTATTCGCTTCATCTCGCCACCCTACAAAAAGTAACCTCCTAAAATACTATAAATCGATAATGCCGATCGATAAAAAAATGATATTTATTTTCTAATTTCATAAAGTTGATCAAAAATAAAAATAAACCATTTTTTCACGAAAATTAATTATTGCATTGTTCTTTAATTAACAATACTCTTCAGTGTTTTAATCATCATTTTTTTTTCGCTGTTTATGTTTTTAAACACAACATTTATTATATTGTTCTTGTGTCCGTATCTTTAACGACCACATCGAAAATCATATCATTCACCCTCATAGAATACGAGCAGACGGCTGTGTCATTACATGGCATTGCCCGACATTGATAATAATAAACATTTCCTAGTACAGCATAGCTTTCATCTATAATATAAATCTCACGTGTCTGTTTAAATGTATGTACGTATGTTTGTATGTTTGTGGGGATCTCTTTGACTGAGCAGCCCTATTCAGGAAGAGCACTGCTCAACCAGTGACTTGGGAAAGTGCCAGAAAAAGTGCACTAAAAATTGTCTGTCATACTATCACTGGTTAGTTTCCTGCGGCTAACGGTGGTTCATGTGAGCAGGAAAGAAAACAAACATGTATCTCCAAAAAGGAGTAGAATTCAATTTATGCTGGTGGAATGTACACACTCTTCTTGATAAAGGGTCATCCAACCGTCGAGGGCGCAGGACAGCGCTTTTCACTGCAGAGCTACGGAGACTTGATAAAAATATTGCTGTTCTATCAGAGACTCGTCTCTCAGGAGAACATCAAATGCTATTCTTGTGTTCGTATCTTAATGACCACATCGAAAATCATATCATTCGTCCTCAAAGAACACGAGCAGATGGATGTGTCATTACAGGGCGTCTATAATATAAAAGCGAAAATATGTGTGTATTTGTGTGTGTGTGTGTGTGTGCATATTTTTTTGAATGTCCGCCAAAGTCTTTGGGGGAGATCGGAGGGGTCACTTAATCTTACCACTTTTTATGTACTGTCTAGCTTATAATATGTCCGATTTACGAAACGAGGTCGTCTGAATCTTTTATTAGGTTACACAATTCGCGCTGTGATTTCATTTTCTCTACTATTATAGTGTGACGTTTGAACTAGAAAACCACGCATTTTGCCTTCCTCGCTTCTCTGTCCGCGTAGCGTCGTGGTAAGTTGTGAGGCTATTCACCTCAAGGCTTCGGGTTCGAGCCTACCTCCCTACCAAAAGCCGAGCACCCCCGATGTATGTATGTTTGTATGTCTGCCTAAAACTTTCAACAGAGGTGACGGATTTTTTTTATGAGATTGGTATCATTTTGAAGCGTGACCCTTCGGATGATAAATATCTAAAAATTAGCCAAAAACATTAATTCGTTAACCCTCAATTGGACAGTTTTCCCAGGAAGGGTCGATTTTTTCCCTAACATTTTTTGCAAGTCATTGAACCCTCACTTACGGCGTCACTTAAAAGGCGTCATTTCGACCGCCCGTGACGTCACAACTAGGTTTATCGGTAAGACAGTTATTGTTTTCACCTCGGTTTCCTCTGGCGCGTTTCGGGTTGGAACCTGCTTACTACTCCTTTTTGTTTTTTGCGCTCGCAATTTTCCTTTATTTTCTTCCTTTTTTGCTCAACCAACACTTTTCGTCTTCGCGTTACGGGTTCAAGCCTACCTGCCATCTACAACTTTTTTTTTTTTTTTTTTTTTGCTCAACACACATGTCCAAATACCCGGGTAATTCCGGACACCCAGGCTAGTCAGTTATTAAGTAGGTATTTTTTTTCAGACGAATAATTCCTGCGATCAACCCATAAAATTTAAGTTCACTGCAAGATCTAAAACACTGATAACATCGACAGTGCACCTGTAGAAACGAATACATTTGTCTTCCGCAGAAAAAAGTTTTCATAAAATATAATTCTAAAATTGCATCAACATATTTAGCCTAATTAATTTATTTTTATTTCGGACTACTAGTCTCATCTTTATTAGTTGTTTTTTGTTTCCTCTTTTATTGGATTGTTTATTCACAACGTTTCGGCCAACTAATTCCTCTGGCCTTCGTCAGGTGGTAACCGCAACGGATAGGAACTTCGAATCTCCTAACTGCATTCTCAGCCATCACTGCCATCCGTAGTTGTCGTCTCACTACATTTTTGGGCAATTAACCTCTGGCACGCTTTGGGTGGGATTGAAACCGCTATCTTCAGACAATGTTAAAAAAAATGAATTCCAATTAAGGAATAATATATATATATGTTTAGCCTAATGAGCGAAATATACGTAAAAGTAACAATATAGATTTTTAAATATTTTTTTAATCACCGTACTCACCTACTTAATAAAGATTAATGCTGTTTTAACGTTTGTGGTCAATCTTGAAGGACAAGTAATATCCCATGTTAGGGTAATTGCGCGTATAATTGTGATTCAAGGGTTGCAAAATATCAGCCACATCTCTCCTGAATCGGCACTGCTTGAATCCAGTGGAAAAGAGAAGCCCACGACGACTGAAAACAATGAAGAGATAAGCAGAGAGCACACACAGCACCTGGAATTCCCAAATGGTCACCCATTTTAGTACTGACCAGGCTCTACGTTTCTTAACTTCGGTGATATAACGGAAACCAATGTGTTAACGCGATTATGTGGTGTACGGCATAATGACGTTGAATCACCGGTTGACACACTATTCTCTGTGTGAATTGAGAATAATGCGACATCAAAAAGAAATACGTTACACATTATAAGATAGAGAAATAAAGAGTAACAAACCGAGTTATGTGTTCTTCAACGTTAATCTTTATTTCGAGAATTCCTCTGGATAAATAAAAGACGTAGTTTTTGTAGGACTGAAAAACTCAGTATTGTACAAAGTGTAACGATAAAATTGTCGCCCTAAAAAAGACGACATGATTCCATTTCCGTTTGATGAAAACCGGGGTTTCGCTTTTTTTTTGTAGCAGACTATCTACAAATTGGCTAGTTGCGTAAAAATCACAAGTGAGAAAGGCGCCTTTTAGCATGTCTGAAAGTGACACAATGTTCAAAGAAGGAGAGCGGAGATTCGCCGATGTACGGCTTATGTTCTCTACCGATCCAAGTTATGACAATAGGACCATTGCCAGCACCCCCAAAATGCCTCGCCGTATTACCGAGAATAACGGGGATGTGCCCAGAGTGATGAAAACAACATTTCCGGCCACGGTTATCGTCTTTCGTGTGGTTTCAAGTGAGGACCACATCATGCAACCTCACGTCTTCGAAGTCGGCTTGAAAGTCAACACCAAAGTGTACCTGGATGTGCTGAAGAGAGGGGTGATCCCCTTGTGCAATCTGGTGGCCGAACCTCGATGTGGCAGAAGGACTAGGTGCAGGCCTTTGTACCCTTTTCTCAGTGGCTCCCCTCCTCCCCCAAACTAAATCAGCTGGACTACGTCGTTTGTTTATAGGCTCAGAACATCACCAACACAACCTCCCACAACAACAAACCAGCCTGATCGCCGCCATCCGCCATGTATTCGCCGAGCTCCCGCCGGTGATTGTGCAAAAGTCATGGTCCCTTATCGAGGCGGTGATTGAGGCTGAAGGCGGCTATATTGAATATATATCAGTTTACTACATAATCAAGTCACCTGAATTGATTTCTTTTTAAAACGTTTTAAGATAAAGCTGTGTGTTTTTTATCGTTCAACCCAGTAAAAGCTATTTATTGTTAATTCACCAGTCACTTATCTAAATATTGTCTAGATGGAAGAGAAAAAAAAGAGTGAGACCAACATTTCCATGCAAAGTATTTTCTAGGGGGAACTCTTCCAGGAATACATAGGCAAAAAAGGTTCCTTAGACTGGCTCAAAATTAGAGCCCTCCAACACGATCAGGAAAGGGTCATAATAGCTGCTCAAGACCAGGGATTGATGACCAATGCATTCAAGGAGATGGCAGGTTTCTCTAATGACAACAAATACAGATTCTGCCACACGGAATTGGAAAGTGTGAGTCATTTAGAATCAAGTTGCAAGGTTCTTTTAGAGGATGGCTACCACACAACGAGATATGGTGGAGTATGTAAGTACATCCACTGAACCATCTGTAAAAAATTAAACATCTAATGTAGCAGCAAATGCTGGGAACATTAACCTGACAGAACATTTGGAAATCACTTATATATCATTCATTACGACCATGTAATCCCTACGGTTACCTACCTTGAAAATACTACTGTCAAGCCTGACATAGTTATATGGAATAAGTCAGAGAGTGTTGCAACCTTGGTTGAAGTGAGTGTTCCTGATGATGGAGGTCTGAACAAAGTTGAAAGGGAGAAACAGACACAATTTCAAGGTGTTATTTATGATATGAAATGAAACTGGAATCTTAGAGATATCAATCATACCAGTTATTATAGGTGCCATAGGGCTTATGAAGAAGAACTTGAAGTCCTACCTAACTAATATTCCTGGTGAACCAAACGCAAAAGAGATCCAGACAATTGCACTTAAGGGAACAGCGAGGATACTAAAAAGAGCTCTCGGTTGGTTTCAATAAAAAGCAGGGCAATGTTGGCAGCTTGTTTGGCTACCTCATACCCAGCATTACAATCTTCAAAGGAAGAAAAAATTTTTTTTTTTAAATAAGCGGGATGTTCACATGTTTCCTTCGATTTTTACATGTCAGAATACCATGAAGATAACATCTGTGGTGCCTGATAAGAGTTTTAGTGTGAGTTTGATTTTAGACATTTTTATGTTTTATTCTTCGTGTATCAGGTCTGTTTTCGCAGACCACGATGACTCCGGCTCATCAGCGTCCTCTGCATACGGACCGTTTCATCATAGTGTTCTTTACAGTATAGTACCTATAGTATGGTTACCATTACTTATTACAGGGCGAGTTCTTACACATAGTTGTTAGTCTTTGCTATTATATCCTAGTAAGTATCATTTGCCTAACTAGTGGGGCAGATTAAAGAAACAACCTTTCACTTGGTGCTTGTATCACTAAGTGAAAGATTCTTATGGAATGTTGCGATAACCCGCCCCACTATAACACAACGAAGAGGTGACAAGTTTCGGAAAAAAACCATCAGGCTGCTCAAAAGCTTAGTCCTCTCTTAATTTTAATTTTTTTTTTTTTACAAGGGAATCACAACTTATCAAGGCCCAGAGGCCACTCGGGGATAGGGGTTAAAGAGTGTACAGTGGTGTAAAGGACTATATCATAGTAATCGTTAGAAGTGTAAATTTGGTAAAATTGGATTGCTTAAGAAGAACGGCTCCTCAAGAACTTGTTTACATTGGACTTGAGGACGGCCATATTGCCAGTCATTACTTTTAATTTTATTTACATCATGGGAAACTTCCGGGATAATAATAAAAAAGAATTACTGTGTTCACCGACTGAATCGTAAATAGCAGAACATCCAACTTCATACTCTACACATTACAAATCTCATATTTTTTTATATTTGAAAGTAAGCACTTGTTAAGGCTCGAAGGCCACTCGAGGATAAGGTTTAGTTAAGGTAAGGTGATGATGCAGTAATAGTTAGTGGTAAAGATTGAGTATAAATCGATCACCTATGGGTACGGCTGAATAAGACTTTGTTTACCTTAGATTTGAAGGTTAACATGTTATATTCAACCGAGAAGCAGGCCACCGGAACAGTGGTTGTTGCAAGTCGAGTGTTGTTTTGTGAAAATTTGGTCATGGAACTAATGTCAGATCGATAATTGTGTAAAAAGTAAAAAAGTATATCATATTTTAATCTGCATTATTCTTATAAAATAAATAATTCGTAAACTTATAAAAAAAACAACTAGTTGCCTCTTTGATTTCTGGAGAGGAAATAGAGGGATACTAGTTAATCTATTTATGTATTGAAGTAATCATGGATTATGTCCGTAACATCAACGGGTCGCTTGTCTGGCACCATCTCTACTATTATATAAACGCCACGTTCTGTGTTTGTGTGTGTGAGTTCCTGCCTTATAGGTTCTGAAACAGCTGAGCCTATCGTTTGCAAATTTCACACAAAGGTAATTTATATGTCTGGCAGTGTTCTTCGATACGTTTTGTACAGAAATTCGTATGATAAGTATTGAAAATTGAAAAAGTCCGATCCTGTGGAAATATGATTTTTTTTTCAATTATATGTCACTTTCTTATATACTAATCCTTAATGTAATTACAGACCATATTATAATAAACAAATGACAAAAGTTTATATTTTTAATTTTATGATGTCAACAATCCTATAATTTATTTTTTTAATAAGTCTTCTGTTTCTGCTCTATTTTTTTTTTCTTCTTTTTTCTTCCTTTTCTTTTTCTTTCTTTTTTCTTTTCTCGCTTCCTTTTCTACTTCTCCTGTTTTCACTTTTTCTTATTTCTCTGTTTCATTTCCTCTTCTTCTTTTTCTTCTTCTTTTTCTTTTCTTCTTCTTCTTCTTCTTCTTCTTCTTCTTCTTCTTCTTCTTCTTCTTCTTCTTCTTCTTTGTCTTTTGTATTTTATCATTTTTCGTCTTCCTTTTTTCTTTTATTTTTTTTCTCTCTCCTTCTTTCTCTTCTACTTCTACTGTTTCCACTTTTTTTGAATTTTCTTGTTCCTTTCCGATTCCTTTTTTGCTCTTCTACTTTACTCCTTGGCCCATTGCCTTTTTATCATCAGCAGTCTTCTTCTTCTTTTTCATTCTTCTTTTTTCTCCTACTTTTTATTTTATTTCTAATTGTTATTCTTCCTTCCTTTCTTCTTCTTCTTCTTCTTCTTCTTCTCTATTTTCTTCTTTTTCTTTTCTTTTTTGTCTTCCTCTTCTTTTTCATTCTTCTTTTTTCTCCTACTTTTTATTTTATTTCTAATTGTTATTCTTCCTTCCTTTCTTCTTCTTCTTCTTCTTCTTCTTCTCTATTTTCTTCTTTTTCTTTTCTTTTTTGTCTTCCTCTTCTTTTTCATTCTTCTTTTTTCTCCTACTTTTTATTTTATTTCTAATTGTTATTCTTCCTTCCTTTCTTCTTCTTCTTCTTCTTCTTCTCTATTTTCTACTTTTTCTTTTCTTTTTTGTCTTCCTCTTCTTTTTCATTCTTCTTTTTTCTCCTACTTTTTATTTTATTTCTAATTGTTATTCTTCCTTCCTTTCTTCTTCTTCTTCTTCTTCTTCTTTTTCTTCTTCTCTATTTTCTACTTTTTCTTTTCTATTTTGTCTTCCTCTTCTTTTTCATTCTTCTTTTTTCTCCTACTTTTTATTTTATTTCTAATTGTTATTCTTCCTTCCTTTCTTCTTCTTCTTCTTCTTCTTTTTCTTCTTCTCTATTTTCTACTTTTTCTTTTCTTTTTTGTCTTCCTCTTCTTTTTCATTCTTCTTTTTTCTCCTACTTTTTATTTTATTTCTAATTGTTATTCTTCCTTCCTTTCTTCTTCTTTTTCTTCTTCTTCTTCTTCTCTATTTTCTTCTTTTTCTTTTCTTTTTTGTCTTCCTCTTCTTTTTCATTCTTCTTTTTTCTCCTACTTTTTATTTTATTTCTAATTGTTATTCTTCCTTCCTTTCTTCTTCTTCTTCTTCTTCTTCTCTATTTTCTTCTTTTTCTTTTCTTTTTTGTCTTCCTCTTCTTTTTCATTCTTCTTTTTTCTCCTACTTTTTATTTTATTTCTAATTGTTATTCTTCCTTCCTTTCTTCTTCTTCTTCTTCTTCTTCTTCTTTTTCTTCTTCTCTATTTTCTACTTTTTCTTTTCTTTTTTGTCTTCCTCTTCTTTTTCATTCTTCTTTTTTCTCCTACTTTTTATTTTATTTCTAATTGTTATTCTTCCTTCCTTTCTTCTTCTTCTTCTTTTTCTTCTTCTCTATTTTCTACTTTTTCTTTTCTTTTTTGTCTTCCTCTTCTTTTTCATTCTTCTTTTTTCTCCTACTTTTTATTTTATTTCTAATTGTTATTCTTCCTTCCTTTCTTCTTCTTTTTCTTCTTCTTCTTCTTCTCTATTTTCTACTTTTTCTTTTCTTTTTTTTCTTCCTCTTCTTTTTCATTCTTCTTTTTTCTCCTACTTTTTATTTTATTTCTAATTGTTATTCTTCCTTCCTTTCTTCTTCTTCTTCTTCTTCTTCTCTATTTTCTTCTTTTTCTTTTCTTTTTTGTCTTCCTCTTCTTTTTCATTCTTCTTTTTTCTCCTACTTTTTATTTTATTTCTAATTGTTATTCTTCCTTCCTTTCTTCTTCTTCTTCTTCTTCTTCTTCTCTATTTTCTTCTTTTTCTTTTCTTTTTTGTCTTCCTCTTCTTTTTCATTCTTCTTTTTTCTCCTACTTTTTATTTTATTTCTAATTGTTATTCTTCCTTCCTTTCTTCTTCTTCTTCTTCTTCTTCTTCTCTATTTTCTACTTTTTCTTTTCTTTTTTGTCTTCCTCTTCTTTTTCATTCTTCTTTTTTCTCCTACTTTTTATTTTATTTCTAATTGTTATTCTTCCTTCCTTTCTTCTTCTTCTTCTTCTTTTTCTTCTTCTCTTTTTTCTACTTTTTCTTTTCTATTTTGTCTTCCTCTTCTTTTTCATTCTTCTTTTTTCTCCTACTTTTTATTTTATTACTAATTGTTATTCTTCCTTCCTTTCTTCTTCTTCTTCTTCTTCTTTTTCTTCTTCTCTATTTTCTACTTTTTCTTTTCTTTTTTGTCTTCCTCTTCTTTTTCATTCTTCTTTTTTCTCCTACTTTTTATTTTATTTCTAATTGTTATTCTTCCTTCCTTTCTTCTTCTTTTTCTTCTTCTTCTTCTTCTTCTCTATTTTCTACTTTTTCTTTACTTTTTTGTCTTCCTCTTCTTTTTCATTCTTCTTTTTTCTCCTACTTTTTATTTTATTTCTAATTGTTATTCTTCCTTCCTTTCTTCTTCTTCTTCTTCTTCTTCTCTATTTTCTACTTTTTCTTTTCTTTTTTGTCTTCCTCTTCTTTTTCATTCTTCTTTTTTCTCCTACTTTTTATTTTATTTCTAATTGTTATTCTTCCTTCCTTTCTTCTTCTTCTTCTTCTTCTTCTTTTTCTTCTTCTCTATTTTCTACTTTTTCTTTTCTTTTTTGTCTTCCTCTTCTTTTTCATTCTTCTTTTTTCTCCTACTTTTTATTTTATTTCTAATTGTTATTCTTCCTTCCTTTCTTCTTCTTCTTCTTCTTCTTCTTTTTCTTCTTCTCTATTTTCTACTTTTTCTTTTCTTTTTTGTCTTCCTCTTCTTTTTCATTCTTTTTTTTTCTCCTACTTTTTATTTTATTTCTAATTGTTATTCTTCCTTCCTTTCTTCTTCTTTTTCTTCTTCTTCTTCTTCTCTATTTTCTACTTTTTCTTTTCTTTTTTTTCTTCCTCTTCTTTTTCATTCTTCTTTTTTCTCCTACTTTTTATTTTATTTCTAATTGTTATTCTTCCTTCCTTTCTTCTTCTTTTTCTTCTTCTTCTTCTCTATTTTCTACTTTTTCTTTTCTTTTTTGTCTTCCTCTTCTTTTTCATTCTTCTTTTTTCTCCTACTTTTTATTTTATTTCTAATTGTTATTCTTCCTTCCTTTCTTCTTCTTCTTCTTCTTCTTCTTCTTCTCTATTTTCTTCTTTTTCTTTTCTTTTTTGTCTTCCTCTTCTTTTTCATTCTTCTTTTTTCTCCTACTTTTTATTTTATTTCTAATTGTTATTCTTCCTTCCTTTCTTCTTCTTTTTCTTCTTCTCTATTTTCTTCTTTTTCTTTTCTTTTTTGTCTTCCTCTTCTTTTTCATTCTTCTTTTTTCTCCTACTTTTTATTTTATTTCTAATTGTTATTCTTCCTTCCTTTCTTCTTCTTCTTCTTTTTCTTCTTCTCTATTTTCTACTTTTTCTTTTCTTTTTTGTCTTCCTCTTCTTTTTCATTCTTCTTTTTTCTCCTACTTTTTATTTTATTTCTAATTGTTATTCTTCCTTCCTTCCTATCTTCTTCTTCTTCTTCTCTATTTTCTTCTTTTTCTTTTCTTTTTTGTCTTCCTCTTCTTTTTCATTCTTCTTTTTTCTCCTACTTTTTATTTTATTTCTAATTGTTATTCTTCCTTCCTTCCTTTCTTCTTCTTCTTCTTCTTCTTCTCTATTTTCTTCTTTTTCTTTTCTTTTTTGTCTTCCTCTTCTTTTTCATTCTTCTTTTTTCTCCTACTTTTTATTTTATTTCTAATTGCTATTCTTCCTTCCTTTCTTCTTCTTCTTCTTCTTCTTCTTCTTCTTCTTCTCTATTTTCTTCTTTTTCTTTTCTTTTTTGTCTTCCTCTTCTTTTTCATTCTTCTTTTTTCTCCTACTTTTTATTTTAGTTCTAATTGTTATTCTTCCTTCCTTTCTTCTTCTTCTTCTTTTTCTTCTTCTCTATTTTCTTCTTTTTCTTTTCTTTTTTGTCTTCCTCTTCTTTTTCATTCTTCTTTTTTCTCCTACTTTTTATTTTATTTCTAATTGTTATTCTTCCTTCCTTTCTTCTTCTTCTCTATTTTCTTCTTTTTCTTTTCTTTTTTGTCTTCCTCTTCTTTTTCATTCTTCTTTTTTCTCCTACTTTTTATTTTATTTCTAATTGTTATTCTTCCTTCCTTTCTTCTTCTTCTTCTTCTTTTTCTCTATTTTCTTCTTTTTCTTTTCTTTTTTGTCTTCCTCTTCTTTTTCATTCTTCTCCTACTTTTTCTTCTTTTTCAAATTGTTATTCTTCCTTCCTTTCTTCTTCTTCTTCTTCTTCTTCTTCTCTATTTTCTTCTTTTCTTTTTGTCTTCCTATTCTTTTTCATTCTTCTTTTTTTTCTCCTACATTTTCTTTTTTTTCTAATTGTTATCCTTCTTCTTCTTCTTCTTCTTCTTTAATCCTCGATTCCCGGCTTTCTAAAATTTATTCATAACAATAACTCACTGCTTTATAATTCTTTATTTACCCATAATTTCTACCCTTTTTTCTTATTAGTTTTCTATTCTTCCGTTTTTTTGTTTTCATCCGCTCATTTTGAACAAGAATTGATTTATCCGCCATTTCTTAGACATCCTCACCTCAACCAACAAAGTCGGACCTCTCATTTCATTAGATCTTATCCATTTGTTTTTAAGAATACTTTACAACAACAAAAAATTCTTAATGAATTTCAATCACATCAAAGCGAAAAATAGCAAAACAAATCTTATCACAGTTTCTAAGAAACACAAAAATATACGCGTCGACTAACCAACATAAGTAGAACAAAGAAATAAAATGGGTTATCGGTATCGCTGCAGAAATCGAACCGGAGTAATTATGGCGTGGTCCCTGGCCTTGGTAGAGACCATCTTGAACGACGATAGTGTGTACGGTGTGCGGCCAAGAACCATATTGACAATTATTAAACCTTTGGGGGAGGAGACGGTGGTCAAGCGTTGAACGATCTGGGTGTCCCAAGTTCGAATCCAATTCGTCCAACAAAAATATCACTTTCACTTATGATCCTGACAATGTTAACCTGATCCACCCCGCAAGTGACTGATGGCTATCTGGAAAGAATTCTCACTAGAAAAATATCTGAGAAACCAATGCTAACAAAAGATTAACGCGATATAAAAATGAATAAACATTTAGAGAAAAAGTTAGAACACGTACATCAACTCTGTTGCCAAGGTCGCTGGAAAAATGGTAGGATCCTTTTACTGCTTCAGTAGATATCTGATGCAATTCTCTACCTATATACAAGCCAGGTACGACGAATGATAGAATACTGTTGACACATCTCGGCAGGAGCTGCTAGAAGCTTATCCTGCCTTGACAGAGTTCAAAATAGAATCTGTAGCTCAGTGGTGGATGCCGTTTTCTCTTCCCTGCAACCTCTTTCTCACAGAAGAGACGTTGCGAGCCTCTGTTTAATCGTTATTCCTATGGCATGTGCTCGTCCGAGCTTCAATCTATGCTCACTCCTCGCCAAACTTTCACGAAAAACACTCGTCTAGCCAAAACCACTATCAATAATTTCCCATCCTCTTTATCTATGCCTAGACCAAAAATGTAGATTCCACGAACAAAGCTTCTTTCTTAGAACTGCGCCCATGTGGAACTTTCTTCCGTTTGCCTGCTTTCCAGCTGACTACAATTTGATTGCGTCAAGTCTATATGAGATACATAGATATTCGAATGTTCCATTAAAGTTCTTTATCTCTCAAGCACTGAGTTAGTAAAGAAATTGAGAACATAATTTCCCTCTCCCCAACTAACCATTTTTATACGTAGTAGTATATCTTTCATGTTGGTCTCTTGGTCTTACTGGATTCCAGGACATGAATTTATCTAGTCTGGTGGAGTATCTAGCTTCATGCTATTACTTGAGGTAATATCACTTAGAGAAGGTACACCATTCCTCGGAAAACAACTGTGGGGTGGCCGTAATGAGGAGATCTTATTTGGGCTGCGAATACTATGCGATTTTGAATATTTTGTCAGGGTTTACTTCTATGGAAAAGTATCCTCTTGCCAGGTTGTTCTCACAAACCCCTGTACAGAGAGACCTTAGGCAGTCGACGATAGTGTCTAGTAGGCATTATGTGCGTTGGTTTACTTTGTAATTATTAGTGTGTGTATAGATATACGCCAGTGGATTAATATGGTCATTTGCTATTTTTCATTTTGCGACTAGCAAATAAAATAAATAAATCTAATGGAAGTTATCTGAATCGAACTGGAGTCATAAACAAAAACCACCTGTTTTTTCTCTTGCACTTCATTCAGAGTTGAGGATCAGATTTTGTTCATACTAAAAGTGAGGTTGTGTTTAACCGTGTCATCGTCGGGAGGCTTTCAAAGTTACACCTTTTTCTATTTTAAGCAGTGCAGACGAATATTCCGTTAGAATACTTATAAATAACTACATGAAACATTCACTATTTAAATTCTGTTCTTCCACAGAATTTGAACTGATAGCTTAGAAATTGTCGGTTAGTGATACTGAATCCTTCTAGACCGAGGCAAGTTTTTTCTAATCAAGTGTACACTTTATTTAGGGTTGAGAGCGGGATTTTGCTCATACAAAAAACATCAGAACACTTATGAATCGCAAAATAAAAAAAAAATGTCATTTGAACGCTGACGGAAAATAAAGAAAAATGAAACCAGAAAAGAAAGAAGTTATCGCAGTCTGACGTCAGTTCGACGAACAAAGACACAAAGATTATTAGCGCCGCTTTCTTCAGCGAACATTATTCAGAAACGTTTTCGTAACATGGGGAGGTGGAGATGCGACTTTTAAAAAGCGCAACAATGATTGGCAATACGTAAAGCAAACGGATGCAGCTAAAAATCATCTTAAATTTAAGGGAATTGTGCTTTTAAAGAAAGTATAAAAATATAGACGCAAATCACAGGACAGGATAAAAACAGATTACCATTTTTGGTTACATTGAAGGAGTGAATTAAAGATTGTCTCTTAGAGTGTTATTCTTTATTTGTATTGAACTATGCAGCACAATATTTCTCTCTGAATATGTAATAGTACTTAGTGGTCAGTTCCATATTTAAAATACAAAGTGCTTCCAAATTCGTCTGAACTGATCGCCATAAATAATTAACACTGAACTGATTTTAGAATATTCATAGTTGTGTTTTTTTTCTAATAAATCATTTGCATGAAACAAAAAAATTGATAAGAAAATCAGAACGAATCAATATATATATATATATATATATATATATATATATATATATATATATATATGGTAAAACTGGTAATTAGTAAAAACGTGAAGAGAGTGCTCGATACTATTGCAGAGCAAATATGTGTTTTATTTTTTTATTACCGTTTTATCTATTTGGTTACATATGTTTCGGATGTTGGACCGTGTTTACGATCTAACAGCCTCGCCAGACCTTACAGAAATGGTTGGTTAGTATTAGGAAGAATTGTTTTTAGGAGGAATACGGAAAAAAGAGGGGGGTTTGGGGGTAGGAAATAATAGAGGGGGAAGGCGGGTAATGGCAATATTTCAGTTTTGAAGTTTAAAGTATATTAGGTTGTATTGTGTGTGGGGGGTAGCAGATTCAGGTAGGTTTTGGTGGAGATATTTGGATATAGGGAAGAGGAGGGGGAGAGAGGATAGTAAAGAGAAAATAAAAAAGAGAGGGGTTAATGTGAGGAGGGGGAAGAGTTTCAATTTTTGGGTTTTAAAATTTTGACTACTTTTTTTCCCTGTTCGATAAGGTATATTAATTAGGTGAGAGGGAGAGAGAGAGAGAGAAAGAGGGAGAGAGATAGATGGGAGGAAAGGGAGGGAGACGGAGAGGGAGAGAGAAGGGATTAGTACGGCTGTCATTTTTGTCAGTTACAGAGTTACGTGGTCGTTGTTCATTTCATAGTGGGTTGTTTTTAAGCAGTTAAGAGTTAATACAGACGTTGACGCACGCATAAGAGCGCATATACATACATATTACAGACCAATGTGTAGACACATAGGCACATACATATAAAAATAATGCCTATGCAGATGTACATGGGTCTACATGAGTAATTCTTCCTAATACTGACCAACCATTTCTGTAAGGTCTGACGAGGCTGTTAGATCGTAATCACGGTCCAACATCCGAAACACATGTAACCAAACATATAAAATGGTAATAAAAAATAAAACATATATATATATATATATATATATATATATATATATATATATATATATATATATATATATATCAACTGACGTGTCTTTCGTTGTCAACGACTCATCAGAGTGGCCGAATCTGATTCAGCCACTTTGATGAGTCGTAGTAGACAACGAAACACGTGTCAGTAGATAATTATATTAAAAAAAGAATATATATATGCCGCTCACCAAATTAGTAGTAGGAAAAATTATTGCCTACTCGCATTTAGGTAAAAATGCACTTTCGTATAAATAATTAAATTCATTCAAAAGTACTACAAAATTAAATTAAATAAAACACACACACACACACATATCTATATATATATATAATTATTTATTATATGAATTAAATACTTCCAGACATTAGTGTTTCATACTTTCGATAATCTTCAATGCAGGGTGTCACGATTAATACCAGTCGATAGATTCGAACCCGGCGACAGAAGCCACCTCTGGCTTCATTAACTAGTACAGTATCCATTCGGCTACCGGTAACCGGGTGAAATGACGTTGGAATTTAAACATTTTATTTTTAAACGTTTTTACATCAGTCATAGTGATCTAATCATTATATGATGATCCTTGCACACACACACACACACACGCACACACACACACACACACACACATATATATAAACAAATCATTTTATATAAATATATTACGAGGTACTTTCAATTAGTTTCCAAACTTTTTCGTTTAGTCACTTTTATTGATAGTACACATATAAAACTATAGTCACCGTCGAAGTAATCTCCTCCGGCTGCAATGCAATTGTTGTACTATTCTAATATCTACCGGAAGTCCTCATGGAAGTTCTCTAGTGTTAGGATGTCAATGGCCCTCGTCACAATCTCTTTCAGCCTCTCAATTTTTCTCATATGGAAAGCCTCTAATATTTTCATTGAGCTTAGGAAATAACCAAATGCTACAGGAAACCATGTCTGGATTAAAGGGAGTGGGAGGAATAGTCTCGAATCATATTTTGGTCAAATAGTCTGTGATAAGGATGGAGCACCGTAGGGACAAACTTTGCGCAAATCTTCCGCATGTTCAGTTCCCTGCGAATAATTGTGTTTATAGTTCCCCACCCCCACTGATATCAGGCTGTGCACTTATGGTCTCTATCGACCTACGATCGTCCTTATTCATAATTTTTTTTATTTCGCTAATCAACTCTCTTTTTCTGACTTCATTACTTCTCCCACACCTCTCATCATCCCTCACAGACTCCCTGCCTTCCTTGAAGTTCTTATGCCACTCAAAACCTGATGCGTGCTTCATGCAAGATGGTCCAAAAGCAGTTTGGGAGCATTCTATACATTCGTTTCTGTAGTATTTTTCTAAGTTTAAAACAGAATTTCATTATCCACTGCTCTTTTAACGTTTCCTCAGGTCCAGATTGCATTTTTGAAATTCACCAGCTGTGATAAGTCGGCTTTAGTAGAGTGTATTCCAATTCCTGCTCTAGCTGTTAATTTGAATCTAAAATCATAAATATTGATTTGTCATCTCATAAGATCTATAGAAATAACATATTGAATTAATAAGTCTACGAAAATTTTATATACTCTAAAAAAAGTAGTGAAAATTATTGAAGGCACATCGTATATAGACACATTAGAAACCGCACACACAAAATAGTAATCTGTTTCTTTGATTTCGCTCAGATTTGACGAGATTCTTGAAAGATGTGGAAAGCAGGTGAGGATTTCAATTTACTGGAAAACCTGTTTGCCAATGCTGTATCTGTTATGTATGGCTAAAAATAAATGAATAAAGATAGGGGGAACTAGTTTTGAAAGCCGATTTATCATAATATTTTTGTAGGTTTCAGAATACTTTTTGATTGTATTTAGAAGATTAAAGATTAAACTTAATTTCCCAAAGAATAAAAAAAATGTTTGTACACGTGAAAAAAAAAAGGTATGAAAATTGTTTTCACGGCGAGCTAATCAATTCAGCTAAATTTTGAAGTTAAATAAGTTCATTGCAAAACTTCTTTTAGAGATAAATATTAGTTTTCTAGGTTTATTTCAAAGATTATTAGTAAAGTAAAGTCCTAAGATATTGAATTAAAAAAACAAAAACAAAAAAAAACACCTTGTTTGCACAAAAAATAGGTGAATTAAACCCAAAACCGAGTCTTTTTGCCGTTCACAAAACCACAACAAACCATATTTTTGGCAAGATGGAATATACGGAGGTCCAAAATCCGAGACAGTCGAAAAGCTGTCTGAAAATGACGTCATGCAATTAGATCGAAGGAGGGGTGCTGGGTTTCTTTTTGTTCCCCAGACGGGCATCCGTACATCTCTAGTGTAAATGTTTATATAAATTTTACCATTTTTTAATTTTATTATTTTTCTATATTCCTGCTTTTAAATTATTATTATATTTTAAATTATTGGCCAATATTATATAAAAACTAGACTAATCGTGACCCGTTTGGTCAGTATGTTATATTAGCTATGGAATTCATGTATGAGCGTGACACTTGTGATGTAAAGAAAATAGTTTTTTGACATAACAGAAATATTTCTATGAAAGTATATTAAAATGAAAATAGAATATAGATAGATTTCTATGAGTCGTTCTGTTTATTATAATTGATTATTTTTGGAAAAAAATTACAGTTACTGAATTATAAGTGGTTGGCCATACTTATAGGTAAATGTGCACTGAACAGATACCATAATACTTATTATAGTTAAATTCAAATTTTGATATATCTGCTTTTTGTACATCGTTCATTTCTGTATTACGTTTAAGTTATTTTGAACCCCACTCTTCCCATGTTAAATAATAATTTCGAAATAATAACATTAATATTTCAGTGCGCAGGTCATGCGCGCATGCGCAACCGGATGTCGTAAACTGGATGTGAGTTGCATACATCGTTACAAGGTCATTAGAGTTTTATAATTATATAGATAATGTTAAGCCGAAAGTTTCACATTCTTGCGAGCAAATAAATTATTAAAATCTCGCATGCAAAAATTATGCGAAATCTGTAATTTAAAAAAATAATAGAAATATTTTTGCGATTATGATTTTTTGTAAGAATATTAAATAAACAATGCTTAATTCCATGGTAATATCGCTCGTTCGAGAAATTCATTTTTCTTCGATTTATATCGAATTAGGGGATATTTTCGTAATGTTCCTGTAAAAATTATTTTATTTTATTTTTCCAAATTACGATGCTTTATTTATATAAAAAAAAGCAAAAATAATTCTTGCGTTTTTGTTTACTACTGAAAACCATAACTTTAGTAAAGGTATTTTTTGTTTAAACAAAATAATACATTTCCACTAAGATTTTAATAAAAATCATGAGCTCATATTGTTTCGCGATCATTATTTGATAAATACTGAAAATTTTATTAAAATTGGTTAATTTCCTGATTTTTGGTGAATTTTGAAGTAAAGCGAGGGGTCAAAATGTTTATACATTTTGAGCGTCGGCATTCATTGTGCCCGTACCTAGTATCGGTTCTATATTTGAAATATAAACGTTGCAAGAATAATATGAGAAAAATAATCCGAATAATCGGTCGTTGTTTTATTCTGAGGGTATGAAAATACGTATTTACAGACGGCTTTTCCTTTAATCTTGAAGGATCACATTAACACGACGATAATTAGACATGAGTAAAAACAGTCGTGCGTTTGTTTAATCAAAGATGGTGATTCTTGACTAATTTGATGTCGCTAAGGCAAAGTAATCCGACTTTATTCGTTTTAATATGTTCTTTTAATAATGAAGGGGACTTGTTTTTATTTCTGCAAGCAAAGCGCATGCGTGAGATACCACAAACGGACAGACTCCTAAAAAGTCCCAGTTTTAATACATATACCGTCTATCACATGGCTGGAGTTTGTCAACAGTAAAGAACATATGATGCTTGTCTATTTAAAATGAAACAATGCTGCTGAAACGTGTAATCAGCAGCCGCAGCAGCAGCCGTATGTGTGCAGTCAGGACCAACCCTATTCGGATTTAACCGGTTTCCTCCGAACAAGGACGTTTCATGAGAGTATGAAATTCACAAGCGGTCCCTAGTCGCATGTATATCCTCGTTAGGGGAGATGACGACGTTAGGTTTTTGTAACTTTTGCAGGGAGGTGTCGACGTCCTCTACAGACAGCACCTTGAATTGACAAATTGGACACCCATTTTAGCAATGACCAGGCTCAACGTTGCCTAACTTCAGTGATCTTACGGGAACCGGTGCCTCAACGTGATTATGCCGTGTATAGCCGTATGACACACATGCAAATGACCAAGCCTGTGCGCGATGTGATGGAGTGAAAAAAAACGATAGAAAAATGCACCACCTAGTGAGGACGAGGAAGAAAAGGTGCGTGCCTACGCAATATAACGTGTGGCCCGTGGTAGCGAAAAACTTTTAATCCCATGAGGATACGACAGGGTTTTGTTAACCATATGACAGACAAGGCCTTTAAAACAACATGCAATGCATTGTTGGAAAGTACCGGTAATAAGTGCCTTATGTTAATACTAGAAAAGCTGAGTAGACTCTTATTCTTGTTTTGTTACTTTGCGATTGGTCTCTGCATGCAAACTGTGGGTCCGTGCTAATGTATACCGACAACGTTACAAAAATAAAAATAAAAAAGTATTCTCTCGAACCGCATGTGACTTCGTCCGACTAATCAAAAACTACAATTTCTTTCACAATCTCCCTTTAACATAGAACATAAGTTGGATGATATTAGTGTAAAAAAAAAGCGTAAAAAATCGATATATGTTTCCCGGATCGATTGATTGGTTTATTGAAAACTTGATTTCTAATTTCACTTATCATTGTTTTTGTCTCCACCCCGATGCACCCCCTTTCATTACTCAAATTACAATTCAATGGAATCAATTAATTATAATTGTCTCACTTGTAATTTAAGTTTTTTTTTTCTTCCTTTGTTGTGATTATTTGTCTCACCAAAATAACACTGAGTGTCCTGCCTCATTGTCATGGCAACTGCGAAGGACTCGGATGATAATTAAAATTAGATTCCGTTCGGGTTATCTATCTATCTATCTATCTATCTATCTATCTATCTATCTAGCTATCTATCTATCCATTTCTCTCTATCATTATATATATATATTATGCATAATATATATGAGTATGTATATGTATCTTATGTATCTATCTATCCACCTATATGTGTGTATATATATACATATATATATATATATAACTACTTAATTTATTCACATAAAATTAATATATAGGCGAATGAACTCTTTTTATGGGTCAACGGCCAACTAGTACAGTGTATATTTGTGTGTGTGTGTGTGTGTGTGTGTGTATAAGTTTGTTGGGGTGGAGAGGGCTCCCGTAAGCCGTGGTGAAGGCAGCCTTTCTAGGAGAAGCAAATCTCTGATTTAAAAAAAAAAAACAAAGCGGGAGACCAGTACCCGCATTAAGCTGGTTTGCAGTTTAATTTGTTGCTGGTTATCTTGCTCTTGCTTGTTGTTGGATCTCAACATTTTGAACCGAGAGAGAGACTTAGCTGTCGTACAAAGCTAAGAATCTGTAACATCATCTTTGTATAGATACTCCCTCAGGCATTTGGGCTCATGGATTTTTAATGTCTGAGGGAGTGGCACTCGTCTGACAAGACGTTGCAATCATATATATATATATATATATATAACTACTTAATTTATTCACATAAAATTAATATACGGAAGTATAGATTATGCGTAAACTTTAAGTATTTACTTCAAAAGTGCTCAATACATAGGTAGAGCTAGTTAGTAATTTATAAAATATATATGACGATTAAGCTACACTAAATATTCCGCGTTTCATCCACTCTAGGACATAAGCCTGAAGAGTCCTAGAGTGGATGAAACGCGGAATATTCAGTGTAGCTTAATCGCCATATATATATATATATATATATATATATATATATATATATATATATATATATATATTAGCATTTCAGCCTGGCGTTGCCCAAGTGTTTGGATGTGTATGTTGAGCAAAAAAAAAGTGGTTGTAGGAAGGCAGGTTCAACCCGTACCGCGAAGGAGGAAAAGAATGGGGGAAAACCTGACGTCTTTGCTGTTACGACCACCGCCAAACCAAAAATGACTTATGTTTAAATAAAGGCTAGACAATCGAAAGTAGAGGATGACTTTAAAAAATATCGGCGAAAAAAGCGACCCTCCCCTCGGAGAAAAGTGCCCAGTTTAAGGTAAGATATAAATGTTTTTAGCCAATTTTTCGATATATATATATATATATATATATATATATATATATATATATATATATATATATATATAATTTAAAGGAGATTAGAATAATAGTCTAAAGAGCTAAGTGTATTTTAATGTAATAATTAACGAGCATATCTATATTATATATATATATATATATATATATATACTTCAGTTTGAAGTTATTTTGGAGAGGAATTTGAAGCTCATGTTCTATAATTATAAAAAAAATATATTAAATATATTAAATTATATGTTTATTAATAAATAAATCCACCGGACCTATATAAAAAAATTTTTTTTAACCGGACTCATTATATAAACAAAGAAAATTTCTCCAGGAAAATGCCTACATCAGACCATTACCTTGTGATGTGGATTACTCAAAATACACATTGTATCACTTTATCACACTGCTATTAAAGACATTCACTCCGGATTTTTCCATGCAATTTTAATGTGAATTTTTATATCCTTTACATTAACTTCCCTTACACTATGATATTTAGATACTTAAAAAAAACTTTTAATTGTAATTTTCCATGTCTCACTGACTTTAGCAAATAAGGGTAAACCATTATAATTATTTGCTAATATTTTCTCCTCTGAAGAGGTGGTAGACATCGAAATCCTAAAGGATTCTTCTCTGTCTTACATAGAAGAATACAACTCTTTTGATTTGAAATTTAACCATTTCACGTCATAATTTTTTTAATTTATTGAATGACTAAAATTTATATATATATATATATATATATATATATATATATATATATATATAAAATGAATCAAAAGGATGTAGTGTTTACGTGATATACGCAATGATCTAATATAAATACCAGTATTTATATATAGATAGTTTAATCCCAACCGAATAAAAAAGCTCAATACGCAATAGAGAGTAAAGCTTATTAACAGGCTTTTTCTAATAAAGACGACGATGAAAGATGAATTGCTGTTTTTCTCGTTGACTGGAGATCAATTGCTCTTTGGGCTACTGCACTGTCCGAAAAAAAAAAACTATTTCCATTATTTCGGCTGACTTGAAAACTTTCTAACCGGATTATATGCATAATTAAACTGGATTTAATTTTAGACTCCATTTTCTCTAAAGACTATTTTCGCCTTTCGGATAACCTTGAAAGATTTTTCATGCAAGCTGGAATATTATGAGCAGTTTGCTTATATATATATATATATATATATATATATATATATATATATATATATATATATATATATATATATATAGCATATCCAATTTTTTTTTCACTTCTTTTTCTTGCCAATTTATGACTACAACAAATAGCGGTTTCACTTAATGCCACAACTAGCAAATGCTAGCATTGCTACACATATAATTTGCTGATTTCTTTCTGTCCTCTGTTGAGAAGAATAGCAAGAATAAGGACTTTGTAAATTGTTTTTTTTTTGGTGTATTCAGTCGAACAATAAATGTTGATTGTAAAGTTCAACTTAGAGTTTTAATTTTCTTTCCCTTATCTATCTATCTATATCTGTATATATATATATATATATATATATATATATATATATATATATATATATATATATATATATATACAATTTATTGGTTTCCTATTTGAATGCGTTGGTAAATAGGAATATACAAATAGAACACGTATATAAAATACGTTTTGAAGCCATCCAACGCAAAAATAAACAATTGAAATGTAATATCTATCGATATATTTCGGCGAAGAAACTCGTTCTTGTCAATATATATTTTTCATCTTACGCATCACGCCGGTACTTTTATATATAATGTGATTTTGTCTGAGTGCTTGTGTAGAACAGGCTCTACCAGACTATTCTGCCAATTTTTCTTTACAGACTAGAAACTTGATACGTATAGGATTCGAGCATGTGAAAAAAATTCCATTTGATTTTTTGCCGATGCAAATAGATAATAACTGGTCCAAATTAAAAAAAAAACTGGAACTGGCAAGAGTAAATTAACTGAAATTGTTCGTCTATGCATGCGTAAATATACAATTTATACATCAAACCGTGTTAATTTTTAAAGTTTGGTAGCAATCTGTCGTTATGTTAGATTGTTAACTACCGGAAAACACCGGAAAGAAAACTCGATAATTATTACGAATTTATAAATTCATGATAATGGATGATTATAATAATTTCAGAAATTGTATTTCGTAAATTATATTTTAGGAATGTTGAAATCTTGGTTGTTATTGTTATTAGAGTCGAAGTCATGAAAATTGTTTATAGATAGAGTTGACATTGTTTATAGTAAGAGTTGACATTGTTTATAGTTAGAGTTGACATTGTTTATAGTTAGAGTTGACATTGTTTATAGTTAGAGTTGAAATTATTTATAGTTAGAGTTGAAATTATTTATAGTTAGAGTTGAAATTATTTATAGTTAGATTTGAAATTGTTAATAGATAGAGTTGAAATTGTTTATAGTTTGAGTTGAAATTGTTTATAGTTAGAGTTGAAATTGTTATAGTTAGAGTTGAAATTATTTATAGTTAGATTTGAAATTGTTAATATGTAGAGTTGAAATTGTTTATAGTTAGAGTTGAAATTGTTTATAGTTAGAGTTGAAATTGTTTATAGATGGAGTTGAAATTATTTATAGTTAGAGTTGAAATTGTTTATAGTTAGATTTGAAATTGTTAATAGATAGAGTTGAAATTGTTTATAGTTAGAGTTGAAATTGTTTATAGTTAGAGTTGAAATTATTTATAGATAGAGTTGAAATTGTTTATAGTTAGATTTTAAATTGTTAATAGATAGAGTTGAAATTGTTTATAGTTTGAGTTGAAATTGTTTATAGTTAGATTTGAAATTGTTATAGTTAGAGTTGAAGTTCTTTATAGTTAGGCTTGAAATAAACAAACCAATTCTTTCAGGAATTCGAAAATCTATGAACCAACGGGAAACAATGTGAAACTATATGCCCATGTTGCCCATGTTTGCGAGCGTCATAGGAATTCAGTTAATGTAATATAGAGTTAAGTTTTTGAGTTGTGATCGGAGGATCGAAGAAAGAGGACCGACTTCCAGATGCTGGAAGCGGCGTTAAGACATATTGATGACGTAGTGACGTGACATTTGTGGTTCTAAAAAAGTATTGCGACCGTGAATGATTAATGTATGTTTGTTCCTGATCAAACCTGCTATTGGTGTTCGTCTTTTAAACTCAGGGACATAATGTTGTATTGTCATAAGCAACACAAAGAACATTGTCCTCCCGTCACATATGATGTGCTCCCCACCATAAACACTCACTCTTAAGTATAAAATGTAATGATAAAAACAGTATTCATTCAAAATAAACGCACATATTGGTCCTATAAATTATCTTGGTCCTCTCCTCTATGCGACTCCTGTCACGTAACATCTAGTCTCTCTTCTGTGCTCCTCCTATGCAATATATACTCAGTTTGGTACCATTTCAACCCCCCTTTATATTATACTAGCGGGGGGAGGTACCCGGCGTTGCTCGGGTGTTTGTAGGTGTGTGTATGGGGGGGATAAGTAATAACCCTGAAACGATGTTAAAAAATCGGACCCCCCCCAAAAAAAAACCACTGTGTGTATAGGGAGGGGAAGTAAACTAAAGAATAAGCGAAGTAAAAAAATAAAGAAACGTTGCCCACGTGTCTAAAGATGAAAAAAAAAATAGCTTTGGTCGTGAGGCGGATTGAATCCGGAACGCGGAGGTGAAACTAACTCCAACCACTTAACTATCTAGGCCAAGAGTAAGAGGAATTAATTACAGCGTTAAAATAAGTCTTATAAAGCGAGTGAAACAGGTTTGATTGACAGATAACCACTAAATGAGGTCATCGCGTTACGAGATGACGTAGCAGTATTTTATTTTTTATTAAATTACGTATTTCGTTTCCTGTCTAGACATCTCTCTCTATCTGTCTGTCTGTCTGTCTGTCTGTCTCTCTCTCTCTCTGTTTGCGTTTGTGTATGTGTGTGTGTCTCTCTCTCTCTCTCTCTCTCTCTCTCTAAAAAAGAAAATGGCGTCTGGCTGTTTTGTTTTTGTAAAAACTTCGATCGTTAATATTTTTTGTAAGCGTATTTTTTTTATTTCACATTTTTGGCCTGTTAGTTTTCATTTAACTATCGTATCTAACTATTTTGAATGTGCTAATAACTTTGGAAACGTTGACATAGCGTAGAAGTTCATAGTTTAGCTTGTGTAAGGGTTAAACTTTTTTCTACCGATAACAACATGTTTATTTTTAAATTCAGACTGCCATTAGAGCTTGCTGACGTCAATATCAAGTGACATGACTCAGCGGGTTTTAAATACATATTGACCCAAAATAAACGGCCCCGTGTATACTTTATATAGAAGAGTTGGCGCCCGTATTTTTTGGGGCAGTTATAAATCGATTTAAAAATATGTAATGTTTAACATAAAAATGTCACTTTTTTGCCCCCCCCCCTGCAGAAAATCGATCAGTTGACGCACTTCTAATTGTCCTTTCGGGCTAATAATTCGGTATTTGTCGTCTGGGTGGGGTCTTAATATGATACCAAGTTTGTGGATTTTTGTTCCTTCGGTCAAAATTGTTAGCAGACACACAAACATACATACATACATTTTCGCTTTTATATATATAGATATATTTCTGCGATGGGAGGAGGGAGCATTTAAAAAGAATATCCGTGTGCCGTGACTCACCCTATATATATATATATATATATATATATATATACATGTATATGTATATATAGAGAGATAGATAGATAGATAGATAGATATATACATTAAGTAATAGAAAGTCTACTGTTTATAGTCACTCTTTCAATAAATGAACATATTAAATTCGATATTCCGATTCGTAACATACTCTTCATGAGGAAATACAGTTTTTTATGTACAATGGCGGTAATAATGCTTGGAACGTTTTTATTCAGATGTTGGTGAAGTATTAGGTTTAAATAAAATAAAAAAGAAGAAATCGGTCGAGCATGTATACGTTAAGCAATAGAAACTTTATTGTTTATAAAAAGCACTGTTGCTAACGAATGCATAATTTCAACTTTAGCGGTTTAAAGACAAACAAGTCCATATATATATATATATATATATATATATATATATATATATAAGAGCAAATAGTTAAAAAAAACATGTTAAAGAACACTTTGAAAAAGTGTTAAAATCATATTTAATCTGAAAAGGAAACACTTAATAATGGGACAGTCCTTAACCCGCGGAGTTTCGAAGAAATACTTTCCTTCTAATCAGAGGGTAAGAATTAGCAAAATGCGGATCGGATTTTGCATACAAAAGTATTTGATGAAACTGAAAGTAAGTCAAAGATCTTACTTGATAACAAAAAGTGAAGCAGAGGGAACATGGCGAAGAAAAAGGTGATTCACGTGAATGGACAACTGTTAACGAGCATCTCTCCCCCCCTCTCTCTGGCTTTCTTACTCTTTCTGTTTTCTCTCTCTGTGTCTCTATAAGAGAATGGAGAAGGAGAGAGGGAGAGAGAGAGGGAGAGAGAGAGAGAGAGGTGAGTAAACGTGGAGGTAGACACGTTTACCAGAACCAAAGGTCAGCTGACCAAATTACGTATGTGTGACGTGGTTGGCTAGATCTGTGAGATTTGATTTGAGCTTTGAAGAAGACGGACGTTTTTTCCGTGGTCCTCCCCTCTTAACTGGGGAGGGGGAGACGAACGCTGACGTGTGTGAAGAAGAACTAACACAAGCCGATTTCACTTCCACTTCTGCAGAACCTCTGGGGAAAGTGAAATAAAAAACTATAAAACCATTTCATCGTCTTGGAGTGATAAATCTTCGTCAAACAGGTATCAAGTCTCCCTCCAGGATGAGAAATTGCCAGATGGTTCAACAGCGAGAACAGAGGTAGGTTCAGAAATTACATGTCACACACACGATTCCCTTTATGATAATCAAACACACAACCATTTATATTAGAGACAATCACACGGAATCTTTGATGTTATATAGTGTATACAACCAAACGTAAAAAGTGCCCCTAAATGAAGAACTCTATATAACATATTCAAATGTAACGAAAGATCAATTGAGTAAACCTCAAGGATAAATTCAATAATACCAATATATAACATATTCATTTTGGTGCTCGTGACTAAGTCGCATCACCGATGCGATAATTTAACCTGTGTTTAAGAAAATACAACGTGGAAGCATGGAGATTTAGTGTCAAGAAAAAAGAAATAGACTAAAAAAAAAAAAAGAAAAAAAGGACAAGAAAAACAAGAAAATGTATGGAAAAAAAAGAAAAAGAAAGAACAGTAGAAAAAAAATACAAATCAACACACACACAACGTAGGGTCCATTAAAACACTAGGCGAATTAGAAAAATAATTAAGAAAAAAAAGAAAGAAAAAAAAAGAAAAGCAATACACACGTACAACCTTTTCACGAAGAAAGAAAAGGAAGACATACAGACACACAGATGTAAAACTTTATATATAGAAAATAGTAAAAAAAAATGTTTATCGTATTGGGAATTAGCTCGTGATGAACGAAGAAAAATATCACTTAATGTCAACATTAGAAGGGAAAAACGAAAAATGGCTTTATTTTGTAAATTTTTAACAACAGCCAGTGAGAAAACCAAAAAGAAAAAAAAAGAAATAGAACATGACTGTAACGAGCCTTTACCACAAAGATAAACATGTCAATGTTGTTATGAATATTTTGTATCATTTTTAAACTGTGAACTAAGCGTAACTTTTAAGGAAAAACAATATGTACTGTTGATGAAAAGACAATGGTCATGTCCTGTAAAATGATTTTTTTTTCTTTTTCGCTGATTGTGCGAATTTTTCGTAGGAATTTTTTTTTTTTTTGATGACGTGGTCAAAAGGAGTATCCACGAATCTGTGTTTTGTTATTTGGAATTTTGTTGTTAGTGAGATGGGACTTTGTGATTGCTTATAGGATATTTTTGTATTTTTTAATTTATTATTTTTATGTAATTGATGTGTTGTCAAACGGTATTGGCAGAATTTTCTTGTTCTTTGACATGTATTTTTTTTTCGCAGAATGGTGAGGTGAAATCTTTGCTTGTGGGGTCTATTGAAAGAATGATTAATAAAAGAAAGAACGTGTTAATTAATTAATTAATAATCATAATAGTAATAATAAAATTGAAAAAAAGAGAAAGAAATAAGATTTAAACAGTGTAATAAATGATTAAAAAAAAAGTTTCGGAAGAGTCAAAGGTTCAGTCGGTATTAATTTTAATTTTCGAAATGGAGAATAAATGTTCTATTCGACATGAGTGACGTTTTGACCACATAAGTAAGGTAGAAAAAAAAGGATAAATATAGGGTTAAATAAACTATATGAAGAAATGAAAGAAAAAAAGTGGAGCGTGAATGGAATTTAATTTCTGTGGCAAGCATGTTAGAATTTTGGAGAGGTGTTGAATTACATGGGTAGTTATTAATTTCATTATTCTCGGGAAATGATTCGAATTTTATTTTTTTTTTTATCGTGATTTCTGTTGATTTCGAGTAGAATCAACATGGAGCAAGTTTGAGTACTTCATGTGTGGAAATCCGATGTTTTCCGTGAAGCTATGTGTCTTCAAGGCAGGTTGCGCTTACCGACTTTGGAAAAAAAAAGAAGTTTTTTCTGACATAGCAGTAAACGGAATGTATTCTGTCCAGCGTGAGCGGATCTAGTTGTAATCAACTTCAGGGAGCAAATGAAATGCCCTCTGACATGGCGTAAGGGGCAGAGGGGGTGCAATGGCTGACGTGGCCATTATGTGACGAATCGCTCAAGAGAAGATGAATGAAATATGTATGCAAGTACTTAGGAAAATAGAAGGCTACCCACCATATGGAAACATTTTTTAAAGTGTAAAAAAAAAAAAAACCATGCTGGGTGAATTTAATTGGTATTATTAAATTAAATTATTTTGGAATAGATTTGGTTGGTTTAGTTATATTTTAGGGACGTTTAGAGCGTAGTTGCATTTTTTTTCATGAGAATTACAAGGCGATTAGGCTGTAGAAAGCAGTTTTTTCTGTTGTTTTATTTTTTTTATAAGCCACGGTATTGTCACAAATTAGAAAATTTGGCAGGGGAAATACTATTTTAGAGTAATGAGTACCCTGTTAAAACAATACTAGTGGTTCCAGTGAGTTGGAAGATGCCACGTAGGCCCAAGCAACGGCAATAAGTCTTGTCCAACAAAAGTCTGGCGTGCGAGGTCGCGATAATTCCTCAGGGTACGGAGCGACTGGACAGTCGGTACCAAGCCTAATCACGGGGAAATAGAAGAAAGGGAAAGATGCAGATTACGTAAGGGACAAGATAGAGCCTTATTATTTTTTTATTTTTTTAGAGGAATGTGTGAGGGATATCTGGGTTGAAATCTTGGGACTTGCTGGGAATGCGGAAAAATCACAAAGGGAAAGCTACTTAGTTAGAAATCGATGCGCAAGTAAGCTTTGGCGCATTAGTTAGGGAGTGATGATTCCGTATCTTGTCGGGTTCCAGGAACTCAAACAGGCTCCGAGTGAATCAGTGTGAAGGCGTATCTTGGCTTAGACCAACCAAGGGAGTTAGTAGAAGAGCTTTGTGAAGTCCCGAAGTAGTAGATAGAATAGAACAAAGCTCCAGTAATAAGACCACTCAGAGAAAGACGTCAGGGCATTACAGTAAAGGAAAAAAAAAAAATGGGACTTAGGCCTATGCTGAAAGTCGAGAACGCGAGTGGGATGGTTGGGTCGGTAGAGCATCAGACTTTTAATCTGAGGGTCTGGGGTTCGAGTCCCCATGCGATAAAGCTACCACCAACATGGAGCATCCGACGTTCTGGTCGTAATTGCGATATGCTGGCCCCATTTCGAAAAAGTGATCGAAAATGGAGTCTCCATTTGTTTGGCCAAGTGGTCCAAATAAAGAGCAGAGTCAGTGGAAAATATCCAACAATGCGACCGCCTAGACAAGATGTATATCTGCAAAGCTGTATCTTTGTCTAACTTGGAAGCAAGTTAATGTCGAGGAGAGACTTTCGAGAAGCAGCAGAAGGGTTGATAGTGTCGTAGAAGAGTACTGGTGCCTGATCTTTCTTGGAAAAGGGGTGAGTCCAGAAAGTGAAAAAATAAAGATGTACTTCGGACATAATTATTTTTTTTAGTTAGTTAGTTATTAAAAATGTATGGCTTACCATACATTTTGATAAAAAAAGGGGTGGAGGAATGTTAACGAGCATCTCTCTCCCCCTCTCTCTGGCTTTCTTACTCTTTCTGTTTTCTCTCTCTGTGTCTCTATAAGAGAATGGAGTTGGAGAGAGGGAGAGAGAGAGAGGGAGAGAGAGAGAGGTGAGTAAACGTGGAGGTAGACACGTTTACCAGAACCAAAGGTCAGCTGACCAAATTACGTATGTGTGACGTGGTTGGCTAGATCTGTGAGATTTGATTTGAGCTTTGAAGAAGACGGACGTTTTTTCCGTGGTCCTCCCCTCTTAACTGGGGAGGGGGGAGACGAACGCTGACGTGTGTGAAGAAGAACTAACACAAGCCGATTTTACTTCCACTTCTGCAGAACCTCTGGGGAAAGTGAAATAAAAAACTATAAAACAATTTCATCGTCTTGGAGTGATAAATCTTCGTCAAACAGGTATCAAGTCTCCCTCCAGGATGAGAAATTGCCAGATGGTTCAACAGCGAGAACAGAGGTAGGTTCAGAAATTACATGTCACACACACGATTCCCTTTATGATAATCAAACACACAACCATTTATATTAGAGACAATCACACGGAATCTTTGATGTTATATAGTGTATACAACCAAACGTAAAAAGTGCCCCTAAATGAAGAACTCTATATAATATATTCAAATGTAACGAAAGATCAATTGGGTACCCCTCAAGGATAAATTCGATGATAAGAATATATAACACAACAAGGTGAAAGGAAAAGCATCCAATGACGGTAAAATCCAAAAATGTAAATCCAAGGAAGTTAATTTAATTTTCCATTCGCACAAGTAAAATCCAAGGAAATCGCGTAATTGGAAGATGGTCCAAAATAATCCAAAAGGCCGAAATCCGTGGAATAATTCACAAATATGTACAAGGAAAAGGGTGAAAAATTCCAATAAAATTAATAAAAGAAAAATAAGATATGCTTTTAACACGGCTGCCGAGAACAAAGTGTAATTAAAACAAATCAGTAAAGAAGAAGAGAGAGAAAAATGTTATATATATATATATATAGTCTTTGAAGTTTTTAACATTTGAAACCACACAAAAAATTATTTTTTATCATTCATTAAAAAAAACATCTAGTCAGTAAGTCATTTAATCACCTGCAATCACTGCATCAACTCTCAAATTTACTATAATACCAATTTTTATATTTTTTAAGGGATCATCAGTTGTTTACCATGAAACACTGTTTCGGGGATATATATATATATATATATATATATATATATATATATATATATATATATATTCAGAATGTGAAAGATTATATATAATAAACTCCACAGCCAAACAAGTCGCAGCCCACAGGAACCATGCCAGTCAACGAACCTGAAGTCCAAATTTCGCCCTCATTTGGGGTCATCAGTTAGACACATCCGAACTCAGGATTCGAAATCCGAGCCTCTTCCATGCGATGTAAGCACTCTACCAACTGAGCAAACGCCTCGTACACAATAAATTCTATTAACCAACACAAATTAAGCAAACCGCGCCGAAATCCGACTGTGAAATGGATTTACCTTGTTTCGACAAGGGACACGGTCATCCAACCAGCTAATAACCCCAAGCCGATATCTCACAAGTAAGAGTTTTAACTTGAAAGGACGATGTCATCCAGCAATGCTAACCAAGCGAGTAACATGATAGGATTTTCGGAATGTGAGAGATTATATATAATAAATTCCAAAGCCAAACAACGTCGTGCCCCACAAGAGCCATGATAGACAATGAACCGGAAGTCCAAGACACGAGTTTTGCTCTCATTTGGGCTCATCAGTTAGACACATCCGAACACAGGATTCGAAACCCGAGCCTCTTGCATGCGAGGCAAGCACTCTACCAACTGAGGAAACTGATGAGCCCAAACGAGGACGAACCTAGAGCCTTGGACTTCCGGTTGGTTTACTGTCATGGCTCTTGTGGGCTGCGACGTTGTTTGGCTGTGGAATGTATTATATATATATATATATTCTATATATATCTATCTAGATACATAGATGTGTGTGAGTGTTTAAGTGTGTGAAGCTGAAGATGATCATGAAGCCTTTCTATTTTATATATTTTATATGTGCTTGTGCCAATATTTCCGACATTTTACAGATTGTCGAAGTTTTCCTTTTAGCAAATACATAAAGTTTGAAGGTTTTCAACTGAATTCGATTTGGACATTTTGCTTATTGACAAGCTAAGATTAAGAGGAAGCAGAAATATTTGTCCTTTAAACCATTATCAGCTTATAAAAATTACTTTGTCCTTGGGGGTTCTTCTTCTCCGCTATACGTGGTCCATTGCTAAGATTATATATATATATATATATATATATATATATATATATATATATATATATATATATATATATATTTATTTATTTATTTATTTATTTATTTATACACACAGTGTGACCCCAAAAAACGGGCCCCGTGTACACCTTATGTGATATCTCCTTTATTTATTCGCCGGTTGCCCTTATTTTACAGGATATCGCAAAATCAACGACCGTGAGTACACCAAGACCTCAGTGGGAGCGTGGACAAAGAATACACTGTGTTAAATTTTACTACAAGACAGGCTCGTTTAAGAAAAATCAGGGCAGTTTCATGCGTCAGTTCGAATGTGAAAAGGCTCCATCCAAAAGCAGAATTCAGAACTGGGTGGACCACTTCGAGAGGTATGGGACCGTGGAGAACCTCAACGATGCCAGAGAGAACCGTCCAAGCCACTCGGGACGTCCCAAGAAACGAACAGCCGAGCTGATCGAAAGAGTGAAAGAGTCTCTCCAGCAGAGTCCGAAACGTAAGCGAAGTCAGTCGCTCGGTATATCCCGTGAGACTTGCAGGAAAGTGCTGGTGAACAATATCAGGGCTTACCCATACAGAATACAGACGCTGCAGACGTTTAAGAAGGAGGGCTATGGCAGTCAATATGCTCGAGAAGATCGAGGAGACACCAAGTTTCCTTAACCTCCTTTGGACCTCAGATGAGGCCCACTTCCATCTTGATGGAGAGGCGAACTCCAAGACAAATGTCTTCTGGGGGTCCTCCAGATCCAATGAAGTAGCCGCTAAGCCCCTGCACTCTCCTAAGTGCACGGTGTGGGCTGCAATCTCGGCCAGAGGCATCATCGGACCAATCTTCATCGAAGCATCTGGCGCACAGGACAGGGTCTACGCAGGGAAACCAAGAACCATCACGGAACTCAAGAAAGCCATCAGGGAGGAGATGAGAGCCATTACCAATTCGGTCTGCGCCTCAAGAAAAATGCACGGAGCCAAATGGAGACCATCTAGAACATATGCTGTAGAACGGGGGAAAAAAGGCCAAAGACCCTAGTGTTTTGATGTGATGTTTTGAATATAATAAACAAGTTATGACCAAAGTTTCATTTCATTCGGACAAAACACTAAGAAACGGGGTCTAATTTAAGTTGGGGCTCGTTCTTTTTGGTCACCCTGTATATATATATATATATATATATATATATATATATATATATATATATATATATATATATATATATAGTTGGGTCCCGATTTCGAATCTCGCTAGATACAGCCACTCTGATGAGTCGTAGACAAAATACGCGACCACGCGTCACCTATCCGGCTTCACAAAAACCCCGCAGTTAACAACATCACGTGGACTCTTCATCGAACTATCTCCCACTACATCATGTCGTGGAAGAAGAGAGAGAGAAAAAAAAAGATTGATAAAGGAGTCTTACTCCGAAATATATTTCTTTAAAAATAAACATCCGTTTATTTTTTAAAAAGAAAAAATTCGTGTTGCAGTTTTGGCTTCAAATGTATTTATACATGTTTTATTCTTCATATATATATATATATATATATATATATATATATATATATATATATATATATATATATATATGTGTGTGTGTGTGTGTGTGTGTGTATATACACACGGAAATTACATAATTGTCGATGCAATAATTTATTTCAACCTTATGGTATTTTCAAGCGTCTAAACTAGACAATTACATTTTTGATACTGAAATAAAAAAAAGAAAAAGAATCGGGCCCCGAACGTCAAAAACCAGAGGGGGTGGTAGTAGCAATCCACTTAATACATTTTTTAGAGAGGGTGGGAATTAAGTTAGTATGGGAGGGATTTTAAAAAAAAACAACAACAAGAACATTATGACACCTAAAAACGGCTGTCCGGTAGCCTGACGTAACAATAGACACACACACACCACACCACAACACACACACACACACACATACACACCTTAATATGCACGTTCTTACACATAAATGACTTGACACGCGTTTACTAACCTAGGAAGAAGAGGGAGAAATATACGGATATAGAGAGAAGGAAATAAACTGTGCGTAAGGGAAAGAGAAGAAGAAAGAATAAAGAAGGAAGAGAGTGACCATCCGCTGCCTGTCATATGGTTTAATTAGTCTAGAATCTCTGAGAAAGAAAAAGGAAAGAAAATTATACGCGCGTCATAGAGTTAATTGAGTCATGGAAAATAAGTCTATTAAAAGATATATATATATATATATATATATATATATATATATATATATATATATATATAAAGGTTATATACAAAGTTTTAAAACTATCTGTATGTTTTCATGTTAATATATATATATATACGTGTGTGTGTGTGGATGTATGTATATATGTATGTATATATATATGTATGTATATATATATATATATATATATATAGAGAGAGAGAGACAGACAGACATACAGACAGAGGGGAGATAGATATAGAAGGGATTCAAGTAAGAGAAAAGATAGGATAGAGCAAAAGAAAAGGAAATTGATCGAACAACTCAGTAACTTTAATTTGTGTTTGTAATGTGAATCTTCACGCATTTGCGATTTGTACTCCAAGTTCTGCCTCGATTTTTATGGTCCCTCGACAAAGCGAGGGTGGGCCTGTAAATTCGCTCTCATCATTTTGTCCGTTTGTCTGTCCGCACTTTTCTCAATAATTCACCTTGGATTTTTTTTTTTAAATTTTGCACAAACATTAAACATGATATGAGTAAAAAAATTAACAGAACGGATTTTCCGGGAAAACTCTGGTTGCTTCCCTAGGGGTGCCTTTCGGGTTAAAATGGCTAAAATTGACACTTTTGTGCTCATTAAAAAATTGCTGCCTTGTCTTTTTATAAAACTTTCTGAAAAGTTGTAACTAAATGATTTCTATATAATTTTGTTTGTCTATATTTCGTGATAATCTTTGGGTGTGCCCCAGGGGTACTTTTAGGGCTAATAAAAACACTCTATTGTTGGGCCTATTTTATCATATTCGTCCAAAAATTTCTGTTTATGTCTATATAGCAGTTTTACATGGTGCCGAACTTAAATTAAAACATGTTAAGGCCTTGGGTTATTTTGGGGCTAAATGGGGAGGGGTGATGGGCTTAGTCATTTCTTTTTTTGCATGGTGCCGAACTCAAATTTACGTATGTTAAGGCCTAAAACTGCACAGTTTGTTCATTTTCACAAAGATTTTTACGTCCCCTGGGAAATTTTAGGGCTTAATGGGAGGAGGCAAATGCTGAATTTAGTACTTTTTTATGCCTCGTTTACTGTGCACTTACATGGGACCATGCATGCTTCACTTGTTTTACCTTTGAGCTGTGATTGAATTATTCTCAAATAAGAAGACCCTTTTGCTTTTTCTAACCAACAGTGAATGGCTCTGCAAAATTGCCCTTGCAGCTGATTTAACGATGCACCGCAATTACTTAATTTGCACTTGCAATATGAATCTTCACTCACTTGCGATTTGCATTCCAAGATGAAAGCTTTTCGCCAGAAGTTATCATTATGTAATACTCAGCTAGCAAGACACCTATTTGCTCACTTTCTACACTTTGACAAATATAGCAAAGCAGCTACGACTCTTTTGCCAAGCTTGTTTGCTAAACATGGCATTTCTGATTTTAAGCAACAATTTCAGGAACGTTTCACTGATCTTATATGATCGCATGTTCTGTTAAATTGAGATTTGCCTCCTAAATTACAGATAGAACGTTTTTGATTTTTTTTTACACTGTGGTCACCACATATCAAGGCCAGGAAGCCACTCAGGGATAATGGTTATTGCAGGTACATTACGTTAGTGTGGAGATTTGATGAAGTGTTTACTTAAGGGGGCGGTTCATCAGGAATTTGTTAACGTTGGACTTGAAGACATCCAAGTTGTAGTCAGGTGGGAAGCAGGCAGACGGAACAGAGTTCCACAGGCGTGCAGTTCTAAGAAAGAAGCTTTGTTCATGGAATCCGCGTTTTGATTTAGGCACAGATAAAGAGTGGGTGAAATTTTTCACAGTGGATTCAGCTAGACGGGTGTTTTTCGTGAAAGATTGGCGAAAGGGGACCAGAGATTGGAGTTAAGACGAGCACCTGCCATGGAAATAACGATAAAACAAGGATAGGCTCGCAACGTCTCTTCAGTGGGAGAGAGGTTGCAGGGTAGAGAAAAGGGCATCCCCCACTAAGCCACGAAGTCTATTTTGTACTCTATCAAGGCAGGATAGGCTGTTTTTAGCAGCTCCTGCCCAGATATGTCAGCAGTATTCCATCCTTGGACGTACTTGGTTTTTATATAGATAGAGAATTGCATCAGTAGTGAGATAACTTCTGAAGCGGTAGAAGGATCCCACCATCTTTCCAGCGACCTTGGCAACAGACTTGATGTACGTGTTCCATTTCAGATCAGGAGTAAAGGTCAAACTCAGAAGCTTGTCAAAACACGGGGCCTCTCCCAGATAAAAGCCATCCATCCCAATTGATGCCAGATGGGGATCAGAGCGTTGATTATGTAAGGATAGGAGTTTGGTTTTAGATGCATTAAAGGGAACCAGCCACGTCTTCCCCCACTGAACCACGCGCTCGAGATCAGAGGAGAGAGAATCAGAGAGAACTTTATCATTTACAGCCTTTGATGTGATGCCGGTGATAGTCGTGTCATCAGCATAGATGTCAGCGAATGATTTAAGTATGTGTTTAGGGAGGTCATTGATGTAGATCAGAAAGAGAGTTGGGCCCAGGATGGACCCCTGAGGGACTCCAGCATTAATACTGAAGGCCTCTGATTTTTGTCCATCGGCCACTACTCTTATGAGCCTATCGGAGAGAAATGATTTAATGATTGCTCACTTTCTACATTTTGACAAAATCAAATAACATTTCGAAAGCCAAATTTAAGGAAATTTATAAAAGATTTTCGTGTAAAGTCGCCGAAATAAATAAATAAATAAGTTCGGATTTGCAGTTTTTCTTAATCAACAATTTTTTTATATTACCGTTATAATTGTTTCGCATGGTGAAAATTTCATTAAAATTGGATACTTTCCTGATATTTGGGGAATTTTTAAGTAAAGGGAGGGGTCAAAATGTTTATACATTTAGAGCATCGGCATTCATTTTGCACGTAACAATTTTGAAGAAACCCTTTTTTTTGTTATATATCGCATCTGTCTGGTGCCGCTTCGGTGTCTGTCTCTTACCCTATTTCTTTTTATTATTTTATTTTTTTATATATTATTTTTGTAAAATATCTACCTTGCACATCTTATATAATATTTATGTCAAACGTTGTTTTTTTTTTAAATTTATTTTTATGGCCGTTTTTCACAGCTTAACATGTACATCAATCGAAATTATTCTAAACATAATTAAAGCCGTTGTTATTTTTCGCAAGCAATATCAGGAATCACACTTGATGGACTGTGACATTTTAATGGCGGTATTTTCATCACATCCGATTGGAGAAGCTCATGTACGCGGGTAACCATTAACTTTAAGTGTCATCTGGATACTGCGACTAAAGTTACATCATCCATAAAAGCCTCCATAGAAGCGGTCTTTTTATTAGTGTTGTTTTCTGCATCATGCGATATCCATTTTGATTTCAGCTCCAGATATCTTTTTTCTTACATAAAATGGACTGTTTAGAAAAAAACATGCATATCTCTCATTTCCTTTCCGTTTTTTTTTCTTACATTATTTTTTAAAAAGAGATTTAACGATACGTTTAATACATACATTATTTCTGTTTATAATAAACTAGCAGGGGGGCGCCCGGATTTGCCCAGTCGTAAAATACGCTTAAATATGATATTTTAATTTGTTCAGATTTCAAAAATATTATTAAATAGTCGTGATTTCTAAAAAAAAAAATATATATATTTGAGTGCCATCATTTAGAATTGAAACCGCAATCGTACCATTCAAAGCTTGTAACGTTACCACTGTTTCAACCTTACACGCGTATGAACTGATAAAAATTAAAAAAAAATTGATATAAATGTACAAAATATATAACGATTTTTAAAAAATGTTGACCCCCCCTTTCTGTGACCTTTAAACACTATTTTAACTGCCAAAGACCCATAAAAATGGTCCGTAAAAATTCAATAATTTGAGGCTCCTAACGCCGCTTTACGACTTTTTGTTTCGAAGAGATAGTTTGAAAATATAAAGAAAGACAGACAGACAGACATAGAGCCTTTTATATATTAGATTTATATTTATCGAAAATGAAGCCAGAAAAGATGAAAGACATCCGTGAAAATAAATATATTTTCTATTTTTGGAGAAATTTTAGCATTGTGTATTAGATATTTATTCATGAATATTCCGAAAACTTTCAGTTGCTTTGGAGTATTTTGATATTTATCTGTATAGTATAAAACGAACGCATTCTCTTATTTACGCAGCCTGCTAGTATATATATATATATATATATATATATATATATATATATATATATATATATATATATATATATGCATACTCACTTGACACCACATTAAATACCATAAGTGTGGTCGGAAACGTCGTTGAGCCGTGTCTTCAAGCTCTGAACCGCGTCCGGATTTTCATTTTGAGGGTGCTGACAATGGTCCTGTTGTCATAAATTTAATCGGTAGAAAGCATGAGTTTCACAGCGGCGCATCTCCGATCTCACTCGTTGAAAATTGTGTCACTTTCAGACTGCAATGTGTTCCACAGGGGGGGCGGTTTTAGGAAATAAGGTTTTCTTACGGAATTTTCGTTTAGTTTTAGTTACTGGTAGAGAGTAAAAGGAAATTATTGACAGTTGGTGTAGCTAGACGAGTTTTTATTGCACGGGTGGGCATAGATTGGAGCTCAGTCGATCACCTGCCATGTACATCACGATAGAGCATAGATGTATCGCTACAGTTTATCTTCTATTATTGTATAAAAAAACGAACTGCACGGCTACTGTTTGTCGTAAGAGTTGACAGATAAAATTATTCTTATTTCTGTGGTTCTTTTTTGTTGGATTTTGTCAGGAGGTTGTTTGCTTAAGAATCGGAGATTGCATTACAAATTGACTTTTGTTGTAAGCAAGCCATTGGCGTATGCGCCGATAATTAGGTTTCGTCTCCATTTTCTAACGTTTACAAAGATTAAGTTCTCATAAATAGCATTTTGCACACGTGAAACCGTTCTTAGATAGAAGAATTTTGTTGAAAAGCGAATTTAGACACGAGGAAGAGAGAGAAAGAGTAAGAGAGAGAGAGAGAGCGAGAGAGAGCGAGAGAGAGAGAGAGAGAGAGAGTAAGAGAGAGAAGGCACGCGTTTGAATTTCTAAAACTCGAAAGAAACTTGGCAGTTGAACCGATAGGTCGTATAAATGAATTTACGAAGCATGTTTGCAGAGCCATTAAAAATAGTTTCCATTTCTGAATTTTTTTTTCAGAATGCTATCAAGTTAAAATCAAATTCCTTGCTCTTCATTTTAAAACTAAATGTCTTCGCTGATTTGTTATCGCTTCGCAATGCTTGCGTATCGAAACATTGATTCAAAATTATAAACGTTTTTCATAGGCTTTTTCTAAACATAGAAACAGAATATCTCTCACTTATTTATATAGATAGATAAACATCAACTTTTTTATGAATTTCAATACGAATCAACTTATTTTATAAATGTGACCGTAAAGAAAGGAATAGAAATAATAAGTCTTTTTGTTCTTTCTATATTTACAATTTAAAAAAATAGATCGTTACTTGTTGAAAAGTAGCTCTGGAGAAAGTTACTTTTGAACACAACTGCTGCACATTTGTGCAGGAAATAAAAATATTGTTTATGAATGAGATATAAATATGATGCCACTCTTCCGCCAAGTAGATAGTCGTAAGTAAGAGTTTTCGAGAGTATGGTGGATGAGGCAGAGTTTCTGTTGTGGCGTGGCTAACCTATGTTACTTACTAATATGCCATACCAATCTCAATAAATACCGTAATACTAAGCTGTAAGGGGTCAGTCGATATAACCAACTAGTTGTTCGTCGGCTACGACGAACGATCTAGTTGGTTATATTGACTGACACCTTACTAATGAAAGAAAAAAATCGCGAAAAACAAATGCGTGCATGGACATAACAGTTTGAATTACAATCTCGTGGAAAATAAGAATGTTTCCATATTTTTCTTCTATTCAGGACATCTTGGCGCACCTGTAAATAGAAAAGAAAAAGAATACGAATTGATCGTGTTTTTTTTCTCCCGTCATTAAATAAGTGTGTTAGCGTACTTTTTTAATATTCACAAAAAATAAAATAAAATAAATGCATCATTAACTAAATAAGATAAAATAAATATATACGGGTTTCGACCTTTTCGTCACGGACAACATATATTTTTTCTCGTCTAATAAATGCACTAGCTTTGGAAGAAATATTTTTCTGAAGGAATTTTAAAAGTGATTGAAAACACGAAATTCTTCCCTTTTCTCCTAGTTGTTCTAAAAATACTAAAAACGGCTTCATCTGGACACGGTTTTATTAAATTTATGTAAATTTAGTTTTTTTACCCATCATACAACAATTCACCCCGTAACAAAGTACATCGGAACAATTATTAAAACTGTAAATTGAACTACGACAACGCGCAGACGAAAGGCGACACCAGAAACGCTCAGATAAAAGACGACAATAACAACAGGAACAACTAATGAAGCTAGAGGCCCAGCAATATGAAAAATTAACAGCACATGAGAGAGTTACTTACTCAAGTCATAAAAAAATAATACGTCCACCGATAATACTACCGCATTTTCACAAGATTCAATATGGAATGCAATGGACAATTGCTGCTACGAACCTGAAGAAGGTAAATCATTTTAAGCTTATTTTTGTCGGTATGAAGATTTTTGTAGTATCGGCTGCAAATAGTGGTCGGACAAAAAAGGTTCGTATTACGGAAGCTCGAGATAGTAGAGCCTAACAAGTTTGTGAATCGTCGGAATTAATTTTGGTCATATTAAAATCTGCAGAAGCATGGCGAATATGATTTCGCAACGCACGCAACCAATTGCGATGAATTCGAACTTGCATAAATTAGTGAAGACAATTTTAAATGTTTAGTATTTGCGCAATGATTGACTTCTGGTCGAGATGCAGAAATTAGTAGGTGTGTCCTAACAAAATTAGAAAATGAACTAAACTGAACGCAACAAAAGTTAACGAAACCGGCTGGAAAAAAAGAAATTATTAAAAAAGATTCCTAACATACTGAAGCTAGAGTTTAGCAGATAAAAAACCGACAATTTAATAATAAAAAACACGTAAAAAATAAAACACAAGTAAAGCAAAAAATGACACGTATATCGACACATAGCTAAGAAAAAATTTGAAGAAAGAAAAATCCCGTCTCAGTGTTTTTGATGTGGTAATTTGACTGTCAATATTTATCAAGAAATGTTTAATATGCAAAAAATAGAACACAAAGGTACTCATCATAAAAATAAAAATAAATACAAATATCTTGCGAAAATATGTGACTATAAATTCATGATAAAGAAATAAAATGCAACTCTATTCGAGTTCAGACATTTCTATAGTAAATTTAAATACTTGGAAGAAATTAAATGGACCCACACGGTTGAGAACACGCAAAACAGCAAAGGCCGTTAGGGTGCGCAAATTAACTTCGTAGGTGAATTTTTAGCGAACGTCACATAAGTAGGAAAGATGAAAAAATTAAAAGCTTATGTATTAAGGAATACTACTAACCAATTAGACTCAGACTGAATTCAGGAATTATGGGGCCAGCCTATCAATAATTTTTGAAAAACAAAAAGAAAAAGTACAACAGACACCCATACCTTAAAAAACAAATTAAAAGGAAACTCTTCTTGTTTTAGCCAACAAAATGCCAAACAGAAGACGCAAACAAACCGATTCTCTTGTAGAACCAATAAAAGTAGCGATCCCCTAAGGAGAACAGCGTCTGGCCATAAACCAAGAAACAAAATCAGTCAGGGTACTCTATCGTTAGTCTTAAAGTGCTGACTGGTCCTTGATATGACTTTAAACTCTATCCGATGGTGAGGCTCCAGTTTGCAGGCTTTAAGGAGTATAGAGTTACTCTTCAATTGCCATTGCTCCCAGGTCCACTCTGACCCGGAGTGGTAGTACCTGTCAGTGTCCCAACTATGGGTTAAATAGAAACCGACTTGTAAAATAAAATATATTCTATTAAAAAGAAATCTTAAAAATTACTGGATTCGACATTAAATGACCCGAAAAGGGTTGATATGCCGTGAAACAAAAGCAACCAACCAATCTAAAGTGATGACACCCTCGTCAACCAAGCCAGTTGTAAATGTCTATGCGACTGCAGGCGATTTTCTACCAGATACGAAAAGTTGCAATTACCGTTTATATTTTTGATATTGTTCAATGCTGAGTTTATTACTTTTTGGCATGCATTGGTTTATCCTAATTTTGATAAACATACATGCAGTGGAATAAATAGTAATATTACATGTTTTACTAAAATTAGGTTTCAGGTTTCTAGAATTAATATTTCACTTGCCTACTTTGACTCAAATCCTAACGATTATATGTGTTGGTCTAATACTCTATCTCTCCTTCTCATTCTCTCTCTCTCTCTCTCTCTCTCTCTCTCTCTCTCTCTATATATATATATATATATATATATATATATATATATAGACATATATATATATACATATATATATATATATATGTTGCATCCCTCTGCCTGTTCTACAAGTACTTTTATGGTGAATGCTCTGATGAACTACAAGCACTTGTACCCCTCGACGTGACTAGCTCCGACAAACCCGACAAGCCGCTAAGTCCCACCCGTTTCAGTAGATATCCCTAGGTGTAAGAAAGCCTTCTAATGCAATAGTTTATTCCCCAGAACTGCTAGACTTTGGAACTCCTTTCCGGGATTCTGCTTTCCGAACTGTTCTGACATGCAGAAGTTCAAGTGAAATGAGAACAGACATATTCCTACTCATCTACCTTCATAATACCCCAGTAACTTTTGTCCCCGATAGTAGCCCCTTACTTCAAAGTCGCATTGTCGCATGGGTTGGAGTGAAAATTGGTTAATATATATATATATATATATATATATATATATATATATTGTGTACAGAAAGTTGTTAGTTGAGACAGATCATTGGTACCGTCGGTTTCAAGCCCGAAAATATGGCCCGTTTAAGGTATCCTTATCAAGCTCTCTTCAGCCAGTATTCTGTCTCAACTAACAACTTTCTGTACACAAAATATAAATAGGCTCTTACATTTTGGATTTTCCTTTTAATTTTTTTCCTTTTTTTAGTGGTGAATGCTCTGACGAACTGCAATCACTTGTGCCCCCATGACGTGAGCACCTTCGACAAACCCGACAGGCTGCTAAATCCCACCCCCACACTGTAGAGATCCCTAGATGTAAAATATCTTTTTACTCCAACAGTTTCTTCCCCAGAACCGCTAGACTCTGGAATTCCATTCCAGGTCCCTGCTTCCCCAACAGTACTGACGTTCAGAAGTTCAAGTGTAACGTGAACCGACATCTTGCTGCCCAAATCCCTACATAGTACCCCAATAGTTGTTGCCCCTGATAGTAGCTCCCTACACCAAAGTGGCAATTTGCCTTGTTTGGGGTGAAAATGTAAAAAAAAAAAAAAAAAATTGAGCACTCTGCACGAATTCCTTTTCCAAAAAAAACTAATCATATATATATATATATATATATATATATATATATATATATATATATATATATATATATATATATATATATATATATACTATGTCTATGATTGAATGAGGATAAACGAATATTTCGCACTTCTATATTATTATTGTCATCGAAATCCGTTTCTATGACCGCTTCTAAATGGAGCTTGAATTTTGTTAATGTGCCATAAGACAAAAACACACAAAAAATGTTTATAATTTGAATTATTTGGATTATCATTGTAATTTTCTCATGCATGGTGCTGTAAACATCTCTCACATTTGAAACTTTCAAATAAGATCATTAGCAATATATGCTAATGATCTTATGTAAGTGCCAATAATGATTTCATTGAGCTAATAACTTGTCATTATCTTTTCAGGTACCCTCATCAAAAAATTTGGTTTGAACTGGTGTACATCGTGCTTTTATTGTAGAAACGATTTTGAATAATGGTGAATCTGTAACTGAAACACAGAGAGCTTTCCGAGTAAGGTCAGCATGATACTGTCCCAAATAGAAAATCAGTACAACTATGGGTTGCAAATTTCAGAGCTACAGATCCGGCTTTTAAAAGAAAAAACAACTAAAAAGCCTCGAAGCGCTCGAATGCCATACATTATTCGAGCTGTGATACTCAGTCTCCTACCCGTTCAGCTCATAAACATGCTTTGTCTTTGAGATTGTCTGATCAAAGCTTCAGAAGAATTCTACACACTGATATGCAATTCCATCCATACAAATTAATGGTTGCTCAGAAACTGCACAAGCGTGACTGGGAAGATCGCAGGCTAGCATATGGGAGATATTTCTGACGCTCCCTAAAATTTCAAAAACATTTTTTACCAATGTAAACTTGAAATTATTTCACTTGATTTTTTTTCGAACATTAAAGTTGATGATGTTTCTGAATTTTTGAAATGAGGACTAGTTATTCGTATTATTTAAATTTACCGGACTACTCTTCAACTCTTCAACGTTTCGATCGATGTAACCTCGGACCTTCTCTAAGTGTATCTTTTCAAACTCGAGAATGTTTGTGTCGAACTCGGAAATTTGGACCTTCAACTTTCAGGAGAATATCACTTTCAGGAGAATATCGCTTTCAAAATTGATTTTTCCAAGAACTCTAAGTAGTGAGTCACGGGTATTTGCGGACAAAAAATACAATTGCGAATAACTTAAGACCATTTATACAGTCATGAAAGTCTGACCAAGAGCATGCTACCCCGTGAAATAAAAAAAAAAGATTCCGTTTGAAATTCTGTTCAGATAAACGTTACATAATATTTCGAAATAGAACAATTAAAACAATTATATTAGAACAATCACTAACATGGCGCTTATTATTAAAATAGATTTACATTAATGTAATATGCAAATAACATTACTTCGTTAATGTGTATTTCCTTTGAATATATATATATATATATATATATATATATATATATATATATATATGTATATATATATAAGCGAAATTGTCTGTCTGTGTGTATGTGTATGTACATATCTCTACCAAACTACTCTATCAATTTTCAGTTCACAGACTCGGGATTTGATATAAAGAGTATAGATATTTGGAGTCATCTTTTTTATCCAGCCATAAATTCGGCTGTTAAGAGGTCAAAGTTCAACGATTTGACCTTTTAAAACTATACCAAACTCCTCCGCTAATTTTGAGTCAAAACACTTGAAATTTTAGATGTAGGTTACTTGGACATCGATCAAACCTTGTAATTTGATTTGAGCCAAAAGCCATGAATGTATATGGGTGAAAATCGTGGTAAAAGTTTTTAAAAATGTGCTAATGCGGTCTCTACCAAATTACTCATCCAAGTTTTAATGTAAACATTTGAAATTTTACATAAAGTGTATTCAGATACAATGCAAACTTTATAATTCGTTTATTGGCCGACAATTTAACGGCAAAGGGGTCAAAGTTTACAAGTTTGCATAAGGCGTAGTCAGTTTGTGGGCAAAAATTGGGCTGCCAACAGTCAAATGTGAAAAAAGTTGTCATTTGCAGACAATACCAAACTCTTCCGCCAATTGTGGGTCCAAACACTTGAAATTTTAGATGTAGGTTACCTGGACAAGAGTCAAACTTTTTAATATATGCACATAAAGTTATGAACAGTATATAGGGCCCGGGAAAAGTCGGGCTGAACTGCTAGTATATATATATATATATATATATATATATATATATATATATATATATATATAAGTCATTTTGAAAGGAACATGTGTAAACGTTCGTTTTCACCATGAAAATTAATTTGTGAAACTGTGTAAAATTTAAGAGATGGCCAGTAAAGTGGGGAAAATAGACTTCGAAAAGGTAAAGGGATAAAGTTAGAGATAGAGTAGCTGTTATCGTTAGAACACAAGGGAAAACCTTTAAAATAATTTTCAAAACATAACTGTACGTGTTTCTTGTCGCGTGTAGATTAACAATAGCAACAACCAAGAAGAATAAAACAGTCGTTGACAATCCGGATAACGCACACGATTATCAATAGCAACATCACATATGGAGTCCAATCTTTTCTAAACGGGGCTCTTCTACTTATCTGGTGATAAAAAAATTCTCAAATGGACTTGTGATCTTAGGTTGTATCAGTATTTGAAATCGGACTGTTACTTCTTCAATCAGATCTTTTCGATTATAGATTTTCGATATTTTTCGGGGGCATTCCGATACAAAACTTATACAAAGCACTACCAGACATAGAAAGTGCATTTGTATGAAATTCCAGAAGAATCGACCAAACCTTTTCAGAATCCATAGGAAATAGATTCACTCGCACATGCACGCAAAGTGCCTTTTATGTATAAGAAAATATACATTTATTAACAAGAAGTGAAAAGTTTGAGAATGAGCTCCTATTTATTTCAAACTTACCAATTGAAATCCTTTTCATTCTTTCCCTATTCCAATCACAATAGGATAGGCACTTATTTCCAATGTTAAAAAAATGTCTTCTTTACAACTGCATTCAGAGTCAAATTCTGTAAACTTTCAGCTTCCGGCAAAATAAGCATTCTTACTTTTTGTGAATATCCTTAAATCTGTACATGAAAATTAAGTACACAACGACGCTTAACTCACCTGAATTGAATTTCTGTTCTTTCATATCGTTTTCACGTTCCCGTTCGCAGCTGTTTTCTCATTTTTCTGTTTTGCTGTTATTTTGCAGAGAAAGTTGATGATATTCCGACGGAAGAATAGAGTTGAAGAGATGCAAAATTATAACTTTGGGCTTTTGTTTTATTTATTCTTTGTTTAACATAAAGAAAATGAACGCAGTGATTTTAAACTGCTTGCGTCCTTAGAATAGGGCGTGTGACTATATTCATACATATATGACAAATGTATTTTGGTGTCTGAAGAGTAGCTATGTTGGAATATTTTTAAATAGTAAAATGTTAAAATTTGTCCAGATAGTTACGAAACAATCGTAGCACATAAGGAAATACACTATATCATGTTTATATCATATATATATATATATATATATATATATATATATATATATATGTATATATATACATGTCATATTTATATCATATATATATGTGTATATATATATGTATATATACATATATATATGTGTATATATACATACATATATACATATATATACATATCATATTTATATCATATATATATATATATGTATATAATATATGTATATATATGTATATATATGTATATATATACATATACACATATATATACACATATATACATATATATATATATACATATATATGATATAAATATGATATGTATATATATGTATATATATGTATATATACATATATATACATATATATGTATATATATACATATGCATACATATATACACACATATACATACATATATATGTATATATACATATATATACACATATATACACACATATATATGTGTGTATATATGTATATATATATAAATATATATATATATATATATATATATATATATATATAAAAGATAAAACGTCATATAGTGTATTTCCTTATGTGTTAAGATCGTGTTGTAACCATTTGGACAAATTTTAACATTTTATTACGTGCCTGTTTGTGCCATTGAATTGAACAGATGAAAATGGGAGGCTTGTAACTGTGTGCTCCTCTCGAAAGTGGTTTATGTTACTGAAAAAACACGCCACCAGCAGAGGGAGCGAAACATAAACAAAAAAAAAACGGACACAGAGTGAAGCAAGTATAAGCACAACTTTGTTTGTCGTATGTGTTGAAGGCTGTGTAAGTCAAATACTGGTCGTAAACGTCATCTTCAGGCTCACAGACGAGATTTCTATGTCGCTGACGATTAACCAGAAAATAATGATGAGGTTGTGGGGTGGATTGGGATGTTAAACGTCAGTAAAGGCGAAACAATTACCACACACACACACACACACACACACACACACACACACACACACACACACACACACACACACACACACACACACACATATATATGTTTTATTTTTTTTATTACCGTTTTATCTGTTTGGTTACATATGTTTCGGATGTTGGACCATTTTTACGATCCAACTCCTGTAAGGTCTGACGAGGCTGTTGGTTCGTAAACATGGTCCAACATCCGAAACATATGTAACCAAACAGATAAAACGGTAATAAAAAAAAAACACATATTTGCTCTGCAATAGTATTTAGCACGCTCTTCAGGTTGTTATTAATTACCAGTTTTACCATATATATATATATATATATACATATATATATATATATATATGTAAATATATATATATATATATACATATATATACACATATATATATATATGTATATATATAAATATGTAATTCTTTTCTCTTTCTTTCTTTCTCGTCTCTCTTTATGCATTCTATCTATCGTATGTATATATATATATATATATATATATATGTAAATAAATAAATATATATATATATGTAAATAAATAAATATATATATATATGTAAATAAATAAATATATATATATATGTAAATAAATAAATATATATATATATGTAAATAAATAAATATATATATATATATATATATATATATGTAAATAAATAAATATATATATATATGTAAATAAATAAATATATATATATATGTAAATAAATAAATATATATATATATGTAAATAAATAAATATATATATATATGTAAATAAATAAATATATATATATATGTAAATAAATAAATATATATATATATATGTAAATAAATAAATATATATATATATATATATATATATATGTAAATAAATAAATATATATATATATGTAAATAAATAAATATATATATATATGTAAATAAATAAATATATATATATATGTAAATAAATAAATATATATATATATGTAAATAAATAAATATATATATATATGTAAATAAATAAATATATATATATATATGTAAATAAATAAATATATATATATATATATATATATATATGTAAATAAATAAATATATATATATATGTAAATAAATAAATATATATATATATGTAAATAAATAAATATATATATATATGTAAATAAATAAATATATATATATATATATATATATATATATATATATATATATATATATATATATATATATATATATAGACGGTATTTTGGGGTAATTGCGCCAAATCCGGAGGGCTCTTTATATGTGTGGTTGCCAAAAGAGCACTTTTTGCTAGTTGGTGCAATTATTCCAAAGTACGGCATATATATATATATTCCAAAGTACGGCATATATGTATATATGTGTATATATATGTGTATATGTATATATACATATATATATATATAAGTAAGTACTTCTATAAATTCGTTTTTCTATTGTGTGTATTAATATTCATGTTAAAAACCCTCTTTTCTATTTATTTAAAAAGAAAACACAATTTTCTTATATATGGGTTGTGGAAATGCATTCACTAGCAAAAGATCTAACTAATTTGCATATTCTTTAAAACGTTCATTTTTTATTAATTCTCTATTAGTTGTTTCGGTTCTGTTATGGGATGATAATCTTTAGTTTACTATTACGTGTAATTATATTAATGTAGATGTTCTACATGATTTATACCTGCATAATATTTTTCCATATATATATATATATATATATTGTTTCCATATCTATCTATCTATCTTTCTGTCTATCTATCTATCTATCTATCTATCTATCTATCTATCTATCTAAAAAAAGTGAACATACCTGTGTGTCTGTCTGTTTGTATGTACAATATCCTAAGCAATAACTCTGTCAATGTAAAGTCTACAGACTAAAAATTTGATATATAGGGTACTGATATTTGGGAACATCTTTGTGATACATTTTCGGCCCAAAATTTGGTTGTTAAGGGGTCAAAATTATAAGATTTGACATTGGAGGACTGTACCAATCTCCTCCGACAATTTTGGATCATAACACTTGAAATTTTAGATATAGGTTCCTTGGATCTAGATCTAACTTAATAACTTGATTTAAGCCCAAAACAATAAATGTTAAGGGGTCAAACTAGGGTTCAAAGTTAAAAAAAATTGACCGCTTCTTTTTTTTAGCTCAACTTCAAACACCCGGGCAACACCGAGCTGAAATGCTAGTATATATATATATATATATATATATATATATATATATATATATATATATATATATATATATATATACAGACAGACACACACACACACACACACACACACACACACATATATATATATATATATATATATATATATATATATATATATATATATATATATATATCACCCAACCCTCTAACCTTGATGGAGAGCGAGACAAACACCTGCTAATATTATTTCAAATGATCTTAAATAACAGAAAGGAGAAAATTATTTCTAAATTTTCATTAGATTGTTTTAAATTTCTATATATTATTCTTTTTCATATTATTATAAAATACATTACAATGATAAATATACTGTTAATATCGATGAAACAATTATATGTATAATTAACATAATATTCTATATTATTAATTTGTAATTTATCGTATATTTTTACAATATATATATATATATATTAAAAAAACAATAAAATTACAAATTAATAATATCGATAAATTGTTTATTATTTGGAAATAATTATGCAAATTATTTATGACAATAACTGTCTTCTACTCGTTCAACTGTAATACATATATATATATATATATATGTGTATGTATATATATATATATATATATATATATATATATATATATATATATATATATAATATGATTGTTCCTTCTTTAGTATTTACGTATATGTATTGTGTAAAAAGCAAGTACAATTTTTGCAGGTACAAAGTTCAAATAAAATAAGCACAGTAGGGTCGCATCCCTTTGATATAGCTTGGTTTTCGAATATTAAAATAATAATAATAATATTAATAATAATAATAATATACATAATAATAATAATAATAATAATAATAATAATAATATTAAAATAATAATAATAATAATATTAAAATAATAATAATAATAAAATAATTATAACAATATTAAAATAATAATAATAATATTAATATTAAAATAATAATAATAATAATAATAATAATATTAAAATTATAATAATAATAATATGGAAATAATAATAATATTATAAATAATGATATTATTTATCATAATAATATTAAAATAATAATATTAATAATGATAATAAAAAATAATTATAATAATAATGATAATAATAATAATATTAAAATAATAATGATAATGATAATTATAATAATAATATAAACAATAATATGAAAATAATAATAATAATAATTATTATTATTATTATTATTATAATAATAATGTTCAAATATTTATAATAATAATAATAACAATCATAATAATAATATTAAAATAAAAATAATAATAATAACAATAGTAATAATATTAAAATAATAATAATAATATTAAAATAATAATAATAATAATATTAATAATAAAAAAATAATAATAAAAATTAAATAATAATATTAAAATAATAATAATAATAACAATAATATTAAAATAATAGTAATGATAATAATAATAATAACAAAAATATTAAAATAATAGTAAAAAAATAATAATAATATTAAAATATTAGTAATAATAACAACATTATTAAAATAATAATAATAATGATAATAACAATAAGATTAAAATAAAAGTAATAATAATAATATTAATAATAATAACAATAATGTTAAAATAATAGTAATAATAATGTTAATAATAATAATAATATAAAAATAATAGTAATAATAACAATAATATTAAAATATTAATAATAATAATAACAATAATATTAAAATAATAGTAATAATAATAACAATAATATAACAATAATTGTAATAATAATAACAATAATAGTAATAATAATACTAATAATAATATTAAAATAATAGTAATAATAATAATAACAATAATATTAAAATAATATTAATAATAATAATAATAGTAATAATAATAACAATAATATTAAAATACTAGTAATAATAATAATAACAATGATATTAAAATAATATTAATAATAATACTAATACTAATACTAATAATAATAATAATTGTAATAATAATAATAATATTAAAATAATAGTAATAATAACAATAATATTAAAATGATAATAATAATAATAACAATAATATTAAAATAATAGTAATAATAATAGTAATAATAATAATAGTAATAATAATAATCATAATAATAATAATAATAATAGTAATAATAATAATAATAAAAATAATAATAGTAATAATAATAATAATAATAATACTAATAATAATAATAATAATAGTAATAATAATAATAATAATAGTAATAATAATAATAATAATAGTAATAATAATAATAATAATGCTAACAATAATATTAAAATAGTAATAATAATAATAACAATAATATTAAAATAATAGTAATAATAATAATAACAATAATATTAAAATAATAGTAATAATAATAATGATAATAATATTAAAATAATAGTAATAATAACAATAATATTAAAATAATAATAATAATAATAATGATAACAATAATATTAAAATAATAGTAATAATAATAACAATAATAATAATAATAGTAATAGTTATAATAATAATAAAATTAATAATAATAATAATAATAATAATAGTAATAACAATAATATTAAAATAATAGTAATAAGAATAATAACAATAATAATAATAATAGTAATAGTTATAATAATAATAATAATATTAATAATAGCAATAATATTTAAATAATAGTAATAATAATAATAACAATAATAATAATAGTAATAGTAATAATAATAATAATTATAATAATAATAATAATAATAATAATAATAATAATAATAATAATAATAATAATATATGAGCATTGTTTTAATGTTGTCAGAAAAGAATTCCTACCAATTTGAACGAAAAGCTGTTCTTCATCGATATAAAAAAAACACTACCTACATGTGAACACTCGGAAAAAAGGGGGATGCAGGACATTGTCTGCTAAAAGCTGTTGTACTACTGGAGTAAATTACAGATTGTCTCTTACAATGTGATTTTGTTAATTGTATTGAACTATGTAGCACAATATTACTTTCTGAGTAGCTATCAATACTTATTAATTCATTCCATTTTCGGTAGTTTTATATTTGAAATATAATAGACACTATTTTCATAAAAATGTAATGAAACTCATATTTGCTGCGTGTTTTTTTTCTGCCCCCAAATTTTTATTTTCACTATCCAGAAAACATATCAAATATATTTGTAAGGGTTTTGCTAGTACATACAATACAAGGTGGAACACTTAAAAATAGCCCGATCCCTCTAATTTTTCTCTTATACCAACTGACACCACAAGACAAAAGGCCACTCTTTTCCCAACAAGATGGCGCTACATACCACACGTCCCAGACATCCCTGACACGAAGTCATTGCATGTTTACGGACGAGATAACAATACGCAAAAGATTACGGCCGCTACGTTCCCCGGACTTGTCATCATGTGATTTTTATTTTTGGTGGAGTTTAAAACAAACAAGTTTAAATAAATAATCCTTATAATCTAGATCAACTAGAGGAGAACATTACCAACACAATAAAAACATCACCAGAGAAGACCAACAGACAATATCTGCAAACGTTGTTAAACGTACCCAGAAATGAGAACTTCCAGCATCTTTTATAATACTACATGTAATTGTAACAATACTACAGGTAATTTAAATAATACTACATGTAATTTAAACAATGATAAACATAATTTAAACAACGCTACAGGTAACTTAAACAACGCTACAGGTAATTTAAACAATACTACAAGTAATTAAAACAATACTACAGGTTAGTTAAATAATACTAAATTTAATTTAACAATGGTACATGTAATTTAAACAAGCCTACAGGTAAGTTAAACAACGCTAAAGGTAATTTAAACAATGCTACATGTAATTTAAAAAACGCTACATGTAATTAAAACAATACTACATATAATTTATATAATACTACATATAACTTAAATAATACTACAGGTAATTAAAACAATACTACATATAATTTAAACAATACTACATATAATTTAAAGAATAACAGGTAATTTAAACAATAATACATGTAATTTAAACAATACTACATGTAATTTAAACAATACTACAGGTAATTTACACAATACTATATGTAATTTAAACAATGCTACATATAATTAAAATAATACTACATATAATTTAAATAATACTACACGTAATTTAAACAATGTTAAAGGTAATTTAAACAATACTACAGGTAATTTAAACAATACTATATGTAATTTAAACATTTCTACAGATAATTTAAACACTACTACAGGTGATGTAAACAATGCTACAGTTAATTTAAAAATGCTACATGTAATTCACACAATACTACAGGTAATTTAAACAATGCTACAGGTAATTTAAACAATACTATATGTAATTGAAACAATACTACAGATCATTAAAACAATGCTACAGGTGATTTAAACAATGCTACAGGTAATTTAAACGATACTACAGGTAATTAAAACAATACTATATGTAATTTAAACAATACTACAGATAATTTAAACAATACTACAGGTGATTTAAACAATGCTACAGGTAATTAAAAATACTATATGTAATTTAAACAATACTTTTTGTAATTTAAACAATACTACATATAATTTAAACAATACTACAGGTGATTTAAACAATACTATATGTAATTTAAACATTACTACGGATAATTTACACACTACTACAGGTGACTTAAACAATGCTACAGGTAATTTAAAAAATGCTACATGTAATTCACACAATACTACAGGTAATTTAAACAATGCTACAGGTAATTTAAACAATACTATATGCAATTGAAACAATACTACAGATCATTAAAACAATGCTACAGGTGATTTAAACAATGCTACAGGTAATTTAAACGATGCTACAGGTAATTAAAACAATACTATATGTAATTTAAACAATACTACAGATAATTTAAACAATACTACAGGTGATTTAAACAATGCTACAGGTAATTAAAAATACTATATGTAATTTAAACAATACTTTTTGTAATTTAAACAATACTACATATAATTTAAACAATACTACAGGTGATTTAAACAATACTATATGTAATTTAAACATTACTACGGATAATTTACACACTACTACAGGTGACTTAAACAATGCTACAGGTAATTTAAAAAATGCTACATGTAATTCTAACAATACTACAGGTAATTTAAACAATGCTACAGGTAATTTAAACAATACTATATGTTATTTAAACAATACTACAGATAATTTAAACAATGCTACAGGTGATTTAAAAAATGCTACAGGTAATTAAAAATACTATATGTAATTTAAACAATACTATATGTAATTTAAACAATACTACATATAATTTAAACAATACTACAGGTGATTTAAACAATGCCACAGGTAATGCAAACAATGCTACAGGTAATTTAAACAATGCTACAGGTAATTTAAACAATACTACAGGTGATTTAAACAATGCTACAGGTAATGCAAACAATGCTACAGGTAATTTAAACAATGCTACAGGTAATTTAAACAATACTACAGGTGATGTAAACAATGCTATATGTAATTTAAACACTGCTACGGATAATTTGAACAATGCTACAGGTTATTTACACAATGTTACAGATAATTTAAACAGTACTACAGATGATTTAAACAATACTATCCGTAATTTAAACAATGCTACGGATAATTTTAACAATACTACAGGTGATTTACACAATGCTAGAGATAATTTAAACAATACTACAGATAATTTAAACAATACTACAGGTAATTTTAACAATACTATATGAAATTTAAACAATACTACAGGTTATTTAAACAATACTACATATAATTTAAATAATACTACAGTTAATTAAAAGAATACTACATATAATTTAAACAATACTACATATAATTTAAATAATACCACAGGTAATTTAAACAATACTACAGGTAATTTAAACAATACTACAGGTAATTTAAACAATACTACAGGTAATTTAAACAATACTATATGTAATATAAACAATACTACAGGTAATTTAAACAATGCTACAGGTAATTTAAACAATATTATATGTAATTTAAGCAATACTACAGATAATTTAAACAATACTATATGCAATTAAAACAATGCTACAGATAATTTAAACAATACTACAGGTGATTTAAACAATGCTACATGTAATTTAAACAATACAACAGGTAATTTAAACAATGCTACATATAATTTAAACAATACTATATGTAATTTAAGCAATGCTATATGCAATTTAAACAATGCTACATGTAATTGTAACAATGTTACACGTAATTTAAACAATGCTACATATAATTTACACAAAACTACAGGTAATTTAAACAACGCTAAATGTAATTTAAACAATACTACAACTGATTTATACAATACTACAGGTTATTTAAACAATACTACAGGTAATTTAAAGGATACTACAGATTATTTTAACAAGACTACAGGAAATTCTAACAAGACTACAGGAAATATTACCAGGACTACAACTAATTTAAACATTACTACAACTAATTTAAATATTATTACAGGTAATTAAAACAAGGCTACCGGTAATTTAAACAATTCTACAGGTGATTTAAACAATGCTACAGGTAATTTAAATTATACTACAAGTAATTTAACAATGCTACAGGTAATTTAAACAATACTACAGGTAATTTAAATAATACTACAGGTAATTTAAACAATGCTACAGGTAATTTAAATAATACTGCATGTAATTTAAACAATACTGCAGGTAATTTTAATAATACTACAGCAATTAAAAAAATACTACAGGTAATTTAAATAATACTACATGTAATTTAAATAATACTACAGCTAATTACAACAATACTACAGGAAATTTAAACAAGACTACAGGAAATTTAAACAAGACTACAGGTTATTTAAATAATACTACAGGTAAATTAGATAATACTACAGCTAATTAAAATAATACTGTTATATATAGCGGTTTCATTAAAAGAGAGTTTTAGAGAGAGTTTTTCGTTGAGAGAGATAGGGATGTTGTAAAGAGATATTGTTCGTTTTATGAAGATTCATATATATTAAAAATGTTCTCTCTTAGTAGTGTTGCTATGGAAACTCTTAGAGTGAGGAGATAGTGTTCAGACAGTCTTAGTGTAGATATGAGATGTAGATTCACATTGTGGATATGAGATGTGTATGTCACGACATTTTATAACACATACATATAATAACAATTCACTTTACCTTTTTGTAAGAATCACAAACACAAAGACGAGCTTTATCAAAACACATGATGGGTTATTTTTTCACGACCCGCCGTGGTTTTCTCATCAAGAATTCAAAGCTTCACATATTAAGTCTAAACGCGATCGTCTCGCTTCTAGACGTTCAAATTTCAAACTCCAGACTCTCTCTGAGTTTCTCACTAACTAACTAACTAACTAACTAACTCTCACTTCCTATATTGAGACATCCATGCATGTCCGGCCACGTGATCACAATTCACGTGTTTCCACATGCGCGAGTCGCACGTTTCCAGAACATTCTGATTTTCCAATAACCTATTTTTTCTTTGTTATTTTCACGAAAGAATTCAACCTACATATCTAATTTATTCAACCGATATTTTATTATCCACATTCTTTCTAACAATTCAATAGTTTATTATTTATTTCATCAGAATTAACAATTTACTGGACCTTCAATTTAAACCTATTGTTCTTTAAACTTATATCCAAGATTCGATTTCTGCTTTCTCTAATTTTATTTTCATTTTAAGTAATCTCTATTTTTATACTTACATGAAAAGGGGAAACCCTTATCATATAACATCACCCCCTTCCATATTTCACAAAAAAAACTGTATGCATTTTAAAATTTAGTGCATTTTTTATTTTTACATCTACACAACCACCGGCTAGAAAGATCAGGCTAAAAAACATCTCTTTCAGTAAGCCCTCCACGGCCGACTTCACAATTTTTTTTTTTTTTTTAAGATCAGAATCTTTCTAATCTTCTTGGCATTTACTTTTTGGGTGTAGGGTTTTTACCTATGATTCACATCAGCTACTTTCCAGCCACCCATATTCCGCAGACTGGAGGTTTCCACCTCCCCTGTAAATGGACGACTTCCTTCGTCCCAAAAGTGTCCTGACCAATTCTTTCTGCATGGTTAGTCTTATCAAGTATGGCTTTGTTATTTATTCTATAACTATCTTATACGGGACATACCAAAGCTCATATACTTAAATCTTTGTGGTTGGCTTCAGAAGTTTAAGATATACCTTTTTTTTCTCTCATACGGATTCACTCGGATTTCCTTGCTTGGATTCTTGAAACTTCGACAAGGATTTAGAAATATCACCCTAACTAACTAACACTTTTCTGCGCCTAACACCTTAATTGCTCACTAAATTCTATCTAATTGCCCGATTTTTTGTGATTTTTCTTTTCTCTCACCAGAGCTTCCAAGATCCAGCAGATATATCCCACATTCATGCGTCTCTAAAAAAATACAAGGTTATATCTTTCTTACGTAATCTACGGCATATTTTTCCTGTCTCTTACTTCATTAAGCTATATGTGATTGCCTCGGGACTACCTATCATTGGTTGACTGGTCCCCTTAAGAATTTTCGTATTCTTTCCAACGCCTGTTTATTAATTAAGCCAAGTCTTACCACTTGCTTCGAGTCGTTACGTGCAACCAGCTTATTTTAAGCACTTAATTAACCAGGTTCCCAAATTTTTCGAATAGGGGCACATCTTGTGCTTATCAATCCCTACCAAGTCACTTTTCTTGAAGAAAAATTATAGGATCTCTAAAAAAACAACAAAAACCAATTGCTAAAAAAATCTTTCTTACGGCTTATCACATCTAAAAACTCTCTAAATACCCGTTTACGTAATTTTAATGCTTGTCACCCTTCTAAAATTCTAACTGAATCTGTAAGCCAACCATACGTCTTAACTAGTTTTATTTTCTCCTAGACTGTTTTAATATAATGTATATTTACTGATAACTTTGAATTCTTGCTGTGAAAATCAATAACATTTACATTAAGTATAAATTTACAATATTGTTTAAAACACATTTTCAAAAGAAAATACCTTAATACATTGAAACATTTTGCAACAAAACACAAAGAAAAAAATAAAAATTCGTTACATTATACATTTCAAAAGTCCGTTGACACAAAACAAAAATGTGTCATTTTTTCAAAGATCAGAACAATTAAATCATACTTAAAACCTGAAAATTATACACAGTGCATTAATTTGATTTCATTCTGCATCTTTCTTTTGGACAATAGCGTATTTTATTTATTTTTACTTTTTTTAATAACACAAGTTTTTGAAAGTACATCGGGCTTTGACACAAATTGTTAAAATGATTGACAGCTGTCTTTAAACAAACTGCTTTGGCCCGCATTTACCAAAAACATTTCTGACACACATTTATTTTGTTGTGTGTATGTGCTACATAAACAAAAGAATTCATTTCAATGAGTTATGCACGGTGACTTGTGTTTACTACTATTTATTCATTACTACGGATTTCTTTTACGGCATATCGGCCTTTTCTTTTTTTTTTTAATATTTCTTGTATCTTTTGTTTTCTGTGTGCGTGTGTGTTCAATTTTCTTTTGTTCCTTTTTTGTTCACATTTCTGTGATCGTGTAATTTTTTCCGCGGTATTATTTATTGATTTATTTTTTATTTATCTTGGACCCTTTTAAAACGTTGGGTTTCTTTTTCTTTTTTTTATTTTTCCGTGGGAACCGAAGTTTTTTCTTTTTCTTTTAAACTCACCGTTGCTGGGTGGTCAGGTCGCTACGGCTCCAAATTGTATTTATTATATATACGCGAGGTTCGGTTTTGCATTGCTGATGCAAACTGGCCCACGGACACCAAAACATCTATATGTTATATACAGCGGTTTCATTAAAAGAGAGTCTTAGAGAGAGTTTGTCGTTGAGAGAGATAGGGATGTTGTAAAGAGATATTGTTCGTTTTATGAAGATTCATATATATTAAAAATGTTCTCTCTTAGTAGTGTTGCTATGGAAACTCTTAGAGTGAGGAGATAATGTTCAGACAGTCTTAGTGTAGATATGAGATGTAGATTCACATTGTGGATATGAGATGTGTATGTCACGACATTTTATAACACATGCATATAATAACAATTCACTTTACCTTTTTGTAAGAATCACAAACACAAAGACGAGCTTTATCAAAACACATGATGGGTTTATTTCTTCAAGATCGGCCGTGGTTTTCTCATCAAGAATTCAAAGCTTCACATATTAAGTCTAAACGCGATCGTCTCGCTTCTAGACGTTCAAATTTCAAACTCCAGACTCTCTCTGAGTTTCTCACTGACTAACTAACTAACTAACTAACTAACTCTCACTTCCTATATTGAGACATCCATGCATGTCCGGCCACGTGATCACAATTCACGTGTTTCCACATGCGCGAGTCGCACGTTTCCAGAACATTCTGATTTTCCAATAACCTATTTTTTCTTTGTTATTTTCACGAAAGAATTCAACCTACATATCTAATTTATTCAACCGATATTTTATTATCCACATTCTTTCTAACAATTCAATAGTTTATTATTTATTTCATCAGAATTAACAATTTACTGGACCTTCAATTTAAACCTATTGTTCTTTAAACTTATATCCAAGATTCGATTTCTGCTTTCTCTAATTTTATTTTCATTTTAAGTAATCTCTCTATTTATATATTTACATGAAAAGGGGACAACCCTTATCATGTAACAATACTACAGGTAATTTAAATAATACTACAGGTAATTACAACAATACTACAGGTAATTACAACAATACTACAGGTAATTACAACAATACTACCGGTAATTTAAACAATACTACAGGTAATTACAATAATACTACAGGTAATGACAACAATACTACAGGTAATTACAACAATACTACAGTTAAATTAAATAATACTACAGGTAATTACAACAATAGTATAGGAAATTACAACAATACTTCAGGTAATTAAAACAATACTACAGGTAATTACAACAATAATACACCTAATTACAACAATACTACAGGTAATTTAAACAAGACTACAGGTAATTACAACAATACTACAAGTAATTTAAACAATACTGCAGGTAATTTAAACAATACTCTATGTAATTTAAACAATACTACATATAATTAAAATAATACTTCATATAATTTAAATAATACTACACGTAATTTAAACAATGTTACAGGTAATTTAAACAATGCTACAGGTAATTTAAACAACACTACAGGTAATTTAAACAATACTACAGGTAATTTAAACAATACTACAGGTAATTACAACAATACTACAGGTAATTTAAACAATACTACAGGTAATTTAAACAATACTACAGGTAATTTTAATAATACTACATGTAATTAAACAATACTACAGGTAATTTAAATAATACTTCAGGTTATTTAAATAATACTACAGATTAGCAGGATAATCAACAGACGTTTACGCCAATACAAAAGATTGGCTAGTCTAGCAGGATACACAGCGAGAGGGCTATATCTTTTCACGTTTACCTTTTCAGATTGGAAAGTTTTACTACTGGTCTGATCTAGGACGTTATCCTCACAAAATTTCGGCCAACGCAATCTCAGGCATTTTTTAGGGGAATCTTGTCGAACGCAGGAATTTGTCTGTTAAATAGATAACAAAAGAAAAATAATTTGTTTCCTATTTAGTAGACTGTATCGATTGTTTTACTCATGTTCACCCATTACAAAGCATATCGCCACTTGGACATAAGGGGCTACTATTTGGGGCCATGTCTAGGAAAGATTAACAAGATATTTATTTATGTTACATTTAAACTTCTGCATATCAGTACAGCCAGGGAAGCAAGCAGCGTGTAGGGAATTCCAAAGTCTAGCTGTTTGAAGGAAGAAACTATTAGAATAGAAAGTTTTCTGGCATTTAGGGACATCCACCGTGAAGGAGTGAGGTCTTATATCTAAGCGGGTTTGTCGGGGATATGTACGTCGAGGGGGTACAGTGCAACGAATTCATCAGACCACATTCTGTAAAAATATTTGTAAAATAGACACAGTAATGCAACATTGAGGCGATGGGACAGGGGCTGAAGCTTAGTTGAATTTATCAATTTGGCGATTTCATAATCATTTATTCTTCAATTATTCTGTCGGAGTTGCAATTTCACCGTTTTCTAATTCTTTATGCCCTATTCTCCACAACTCTTATTGAGTTGATTACCTTATTCCCTCTCCCGGCCCGGTCAAAAGCCGATACTCGACCGTAAAGCCTACTAACTAAAACTTCATTTTTATCTCTAAAACTATCTTTCTAATTTATTGTCTTATTAACTGATGTTTGTGGGGAGAAATCCACGGCCAGAGACGGAGGTAGGAAGTGTCGTGCGCACCGGCAAAAAGCGCGGGACTTCCGGTTGAAAAAGGAGGATTCGAGAAGAGAATTCGTCCTGCTACGTCAGTGAACGTACGGACGGATTCTGTCACCAAACCTTAAGAGATGTGAAGAAACAAAAAAGAAAGAAGACACCGAAGTGAACTGAAGCTGACTCTGCTCCCACGTTATGGGCCGAGCACCTTCAGTTACTAACCGTTGCATAATTCACACCTAAACCGATAAATATAAACCAAATGAGCATTCTCCTTTTGTTGATTTTTCTCCACGCTGGCTTTTCTCTCACACATTCAGGAACATTCTCTTCCGCCACTAAAACGAAGACTTTCTAATACCTCCTATCAATAAATAAAGCTGTTTTTTCTTACCTTTAAATGTAATACATGTCTTATTAATTTTTATGGAATGAGATAATTACATGTTAAAAACACAAACCTAACAAACATACCCCGATATGTTTTTCACATGTACCATTTATTATTATTCTCAAATTCTAACTCATTTCTTTATTCCAAATTCCTATTTAAAGTGATCAAATAATTGTTTAATTAAAATTCAATTCTATCAAGTTAACATGCCTAGTTTATTGTTTATAAATATTTCATTCCAAAAATGGAGTGCTGCTGCAATATCTGGGCAGGAGCTGCTAAAAACAGCCTATTCTGCCTTGGCAGAGTAGAAAATAGATTTCTTGGCTTAGTGGGGGATGCCCTTTTCTCTACACTGCAACCTCTCTCCCACAGAAAAGACGTTGCGAGCCTATCCTTGTTTTATAGTTATTTCCATGGCAGGTGCTCGTCTGAACTCCAATCTCTGGTCCCTCCTTGCCAATCTCTCACGAAAAACACACGGCTAGCTGAATCCACTGTTAAAAATTTCCCCCACTCTTTATCTGTGCCTAAATCAAAACGTGGATTCCATGAAGAAAGCTTCTTTCTTACAACTGCACGCCTGTGGAACTCTGTTCCGTCTGCCTGCTTCCCATCGGACTACAATTTGGGTGTGTTCAAGGCCAACGTTAACAAATTCCTAATGAACCGTCCCGTTAAGTAAACACTTCATCAAATCTTCATCAAATGTACTTGCAATAACCCTTATCCCTGAGTGGCTTCTGGGCCTTGATAAGTGGTGACCACTGTGTAAAAAAATACCTATCTAAGGTGGCATTCTATTTAGACTCATGAAACAAAATCATAATAATAATCCATATGTTTATTCTCGGGCGTTGTCCGGAATCAGCAAGCATAAAAATATATTCTGAAACTGTATTAATCAGAGTACTTAAACAAGTATGTGAAAGTTTGAATGAAAGTGGTGTAATTATATTGTGGGTTCTGCGTTCGTCCAATACCTCCATAGAAATCTATGGAAATATGTTTATGGACGTTAGCAATATACAAAAGATGAAGGGCACATTTGTGGATTTTCCACAGGTCACGCGAGTAACGTTTAATCACTCAATAATTTTCAATGGAAGACAAGCTGAAAAAAAAAAAAAGAACGCGTCGCGCGCGACCGACAACAATTCAAAATGGCCGCCGGGAGCGGAAAATTATTACTTTTTTTACTTTGAAGGTCACAAGTCACTTGAGAAAGAATGTTGCATGTAGAATGTTTTCTTGCTTTTTTTATTTGTTTATTTTTTATGATGTCGAAATATTTGAAGATTGTTTTATATTTTTCCTCGGTGGAATTGTTCGATGATAATTTGAATAATTTCTGTAGGCCAGAATCAGTCGAAGACTAAATTATGCAAATTGATTCAATAAAAATAGGCGCGTAATCTGCAACGACTGACGTTGTTATCTCCCCTGGGCGAATACTCCTCTCCACACACGCAACGCGATAATAAATAATATCCTTCAATGGCGGCGACAAATATAAACGCTCAAAGTTTGTTTTAAGACAGTCAACGAAATGTCAGCGAAAACTCAATTAATACAGCTTTGTTATTTGGAGGGATGGCTGGGATCATTGGAGTTAAGCACCTTCAAGTCTAGTTACTAATTATGGACTGTAAAGTAAAAAACAAAAACAAATTTTTTTTTTTATTGGAGATGAGTAATTTTTATATTTATTTATTTATTTGCAGACTGCTATCCTCATCTTCATAATTGTTGTTGTTTCACAACGTTTCTGCCAACTCATCCTCTGGCCTTCTTCAAGTAATTAATCTCAACGGGATAGGAATGCTTAATTTTGTGATTGTATCCTCAGTACCCCTAATGGAGAGAGGCGTTGAGTCTCTGCGGTGAGCATTGTCTGAAGATAGCGGTTTCAATCCTACCCAAAGCAAACCAGAGGATTAGCTGAAAAAAAAAAGTGGCGTGATAACAACAACTATGGAAGGCAGTAATTATTGGGGATTCAGTTACAAGACTCAGCATCCCATCGCGGTTAATCACCTGAAGAAGGTCGGAGAATAAGTTTGCAGAAACTTGGCGAAAAATCAAGAATGAAACTGAGGAAAACATTTTGCAAACAAATAAACAGTTTTCCTATAAAAAAAAAACAACCAAACTAACCACCATAGATAAATACTTTAAGATATAAAGAACTTAAAGCTTAAAGGTTTTCCGAAAATTATTGGTGTTGCCATTACATAAAAACCTGAAGCTTAAACGTTTTTCTACAATTACTGGATCCAGCAGTAACTTGAAAAGGGTTGATATGCCGTAAAACAAACAAGCAAGAACTCGTATTCTCAATATATATATATGAATGCATATAAAACTACACTTCCATTGTCCTCCAGTGTCCTCCATGGTCCTCTATGGTCCCAAACATATGAGGAATAAAGCAAACAGCTAAATGACAATGGCGAGCTTAAGCAAAGACCTACTTCTGCATTTTCTGATCCGCATTTCCGTGAATGTTATCTCGACATAGCCCGACAGCTGACATAAATCGTCATAATATGCCGACTGGTAATCAAACGATACACACTCAGCCAACTTGCGTTGTGGTTTGGACGAGGTTACCGCAAGTAAACGCCTGTTAACAGTAAAATGGCGTCATGCTTTCGTTGCGGCATGGACGCATTAGATCACGTTTCTCTTTGTACGTATTTGCTTTCTGTAAAGAGGAAGAACAATTGTCTATGTGGATATGTGTACTTAGGAAAGCTAATTTTAATCCAACAAAATATAGCAAAGTAAGTGACGTTATTTGTATGAATTAAAAAAAATCATTTTTATTGATAATACTGGTCGTGTTGAATTAAAACAAATAACTTTTACTTGATATTTTTTCAGCCACAAATGAGTTAATTTAATATTAATATTTTCCCATTGACTACCGTAGACTTATTTACCCTCATCCTCGATTGGCTTCCGGGCCTTGATAAATGGTTCCTCCTTTGTAAAAAAAAAAAACAACAGGAAATGGATAAAAGGAGCAGGCATGTTTAACAAGATGAAGCAAAAAGAAAATAGAGATAGAATAAAACAACTATACAATTATTAAATGTTACCAAAGGCAATATAAGTTACTCTTCTTCCAGCATAGATATTATTTGTGTTTTAACTACCTTTCCATTCCCATCCCAATCCTCATCTCCATTCCCATCCCCTTCCTGTCCCTATCACCCCCATCCATCCCCCTCTCCATCCCCTAATCTTCTTTCTTCTCTCCTCCTCCCCTATCCATATTCCTCTCCCCCCTAAAAAAAAATTATCGTGCTGGTATCGGCTAGCACAACACCAAATATTCGAAGCGTCAAGGAGGATAGAACGACAAATAAGTGAAAACACTTATCAGACCTCCACTGAATATGAGCAGAGGAGACTGGAACGTTAGGGAGGTTTATTGGCACATAAATACAAGTGATTAATATTTGCCAGCGAGAAACCAACAGCAAACGAATTTATTTGCAAAGGTTGATGAAAAAGGTACAGCTTATTGAAAATGTTAGGAAACTTATCACACAAACACCACCGGTTTTTATCAGTGAACAATCTCCGATGATGACCTATGTAAAAAATCGCAGTGGGCGAAATAATAATAATGTAGAAGTAAAGAGGATTACAACTTTTGGTTATACAAGAAGAATGTCGTAGCAGGCAAGTCACAGTTTACGAAATTTTCGGATATAATCAAAGTAGAATAAATTGAAATAACGAACGGGCCACGAATAAGTCTAGTAAAGTATATTTTGTATTTACTAACGAAAAAAAAAAACGATAGCGTCGACTCGTATATAATAAGTCGACTTAGAATAATAGAGATACAGAGAGAAAACATTGGAAGAGCTGAATAAAAGAAAAGGGCGGGAAAAATAGGACGAGCTAAAATCAAAATGGCGTACACGTTTTGACAATGTTTCCATGAAGTTGTGTTCGACAGAGCATATCAGTCAATGAAATTATAAATTGTAAGTTTTTTTTCATCGCTACTGAGTATTTTCTCGTCTAACGGGATTTGTTGCTTCCTAAGCAAATCCTTCAATTCTTCTTCTTCTTCTTCTTCTTCTTCTTCTTCTTCTTCTTATTATTATTATTATTATTATTATTATTATTATTATTATTATTATTATCATTATTATTATTATTATTATCATTATTATTATTATCATTATTATTATCATTATTATTATCATTATTATTATCATTATTATTATTATTATCATTGTTATTATTATTATCATTATTATTATTATCATGATTATTATCATTATTATTATCATTATTATTATTATCATTATTATTATCATTATTATTATTATCATTATTATTATCATTATTATTATTATTATCATTATCATTATCATTATTATTATTATTGTTATTATTATTATTACTTATACTATTATTATTATTATTATTACTTCTATTATTATTATTATGATTATTATTATTATTATTATTATTATTATTATTATTATTAGCTAAAACATGCTTTTACACAGTCATCAAGGATCACTCCTTGAAATCAACCAGTAATTTCCACCTCTTTCAATAACATTCGTAAATGACCTTGCGTTATCGCAACTGCCGTTTATTATTGATTGTTTGCTGCTTTGTATTCACTGAAATTTGAGTGGCAATAAGCCCCCCAATACACCAGTTCTCTTGGAATTTGTCCAGCAGAGTTCTGGTCAATGCTCTCTCCTACGTCTTTTCTTTCTCCTTGACCCTTCTCGACTATTTGGCATTACTTTTGGAGGGGTGATAAGCAGCTTTAATGTTCTTGGTTCCATGTAACGCTTCTTCATGTTTTGCCTTTGCAGCAGTTCGTCTTGCCCTAGCATGTGGCTCATGTGTATTACTCTCCGCATTCAAGGGTTTTCCTTAATGTTTTATCTGTTTTCATTATCTTTAATTGTTCTATCTTTGCCACCATTCCTTTGATTCCAAATTCTCCCATTCTTTTCTCAAAGTTTTTCGGAATTCTTCCAAGTGCTCCTACTATTATATGTATTATTTTGATTTTCTTCATCATCAATATCCCTTTAAACTCTCTGGCTAACTCTGGGTATTTGATCCGTTACTTTTTTTCCTTGATATTCACCCTGTAATCAGCTGGGACAACAAAGTTTACGATTTGATTGGAGTTTTCCTTCTTGTTTATTATTATGACATCCGGTCTTCTTGCTTGGATGGGTTTATCCGTTTGCATGCCCATGTCCCATAGGATTTTGTGATTCTCGTTTTCAAGTACTACTGCAGTCTTCTGTTTGTACCACTTGTCTGTGCATTGAAGATGCAGTTGTTTGCACATTTTCCAGTATATTGCCCTCCTCACTTGGTCGTGCCTGTTCTTGTATTCCATCTGGGACAGTTTTCTCCATTCACTTACTATATTGTTTATTGTCTTGTCTGCTTGTCCACAGAGTCTGCATTTGCTGTTTTCCTGTGTTTTGTTTATCTTTGCTTTGATGTGATTGGTTCTTATCGAGTTATCTTGTGCTACAGTTATTAGGGATTCAGTTTCTCGATTTACGTGTCCTTTTCACGTCCATGTCTGGATGTTTTCCTTATTCTCTTATTTCATCATTCTTAAGAATCTTCTGTGTAGTTGTTTCTCTTCGTATTTTTCTTTTCTCGTTGTATCCTTTGTCTCGTTGTTTTCTGTTTTGTTTAGTTTTTGTTTATAGTTCTCTGTTTTCTGTTTTTTTATGTCTCTTCCTTCCATAATTATCGTTTCAGTATTTTTGCATCATATATTTTTCTAGTTATTTTTCTGTCATTCACGCAGTCTTCTTTTCAAACCAGTCCTCTTCCGTGTATTTCCTTTTCATGTTTGGCCGGTCAAAATCGTCCATTGGGTGTAGTAAATGTTGCATGATCATGAGTTTCCTGGTCTTCTGATTGAGCTGTCTCCGTTCTTCTTTAGTTCACCAAAGCATCTTACTAGTGATACTGCTCATGTATTTATACCTTTTATTATGTTTCTATTATATAATTTCGTCTTTCAAGAGTTTTCTTCTCCTTCCCAATTCTCTCTTTCATTTCTGTTGCTTTCATGGTGTGTGCTTCCAGTACTCCTAGGTATTTGTAGGCGTCTTGTTCCCCTAGTGCCCTCATCTCCGTTAGGTTGGTTAGTTCCACACCTTCTGTCGTCTCCAGGTTTCCCTTCTTTATAACTAGTAATGCGCACTTTTCCATTCCAAACTCCATTTGAATATTCTGGTTTAAAATTCTGGTCGTGTTTATTAATTCCTATAGTTCCTTTTCGATCCTTGCAAAAAGTTTCAGATCGTCCGTGTAAGCCATTTTGACTTTTAGGACAGTTTCAGATGGTTCGCTGTTACACACAAGTCCTGGTAGGTGACTTGTTTGTAGTAGACAGTTCCACAGAACAAAATATTCTTACCGTGTCGAAACCCGGGAAAAGAACATGTGAAATTGCTCCAGAAAAGGTCTAATATTTATGAAGCAGTTCTGGTTTCTGATTGGTTGGTAGCGAAACGTGAATTTATTTGATTCGTCAGTTCTTAGCAGCATCGTTTATAAATAGAATCGTCCGACTGTGTGGGATCATACCCCATTAACCCAAAATATTGCAACAAGGTGGTTCATTTTTTCCCCTGTATTAGAAAACTTGTATCCGGCTTGACACTTTCTCAATATACAGTTCAGGGGCCTCTGTGCTATGATGAACAGTAATGGCGATAGTGTGTCTCCTTCAAAAATTCATCTTTGTACGTTAATTTCTGTTTTGTGTTGTTCATAAGCTGTCAGTTCCAGTTTCTATGTTCCCATTGCATTTTATCCTTATTTCCATGGCAGGTGCTCGTCTCAGCTCCAATCTCTGATCCCCACCGTCGCCAATCTTTCATGATAAACACCCGTCTAGCTGAAACCACTGTCAATAAGTTTCCCCACCTTTTATTGTTGCCGAAATCAAAACGTAGCTTCCATGAACAAAGTTTGTGTTCATCCAAAGTGTTTTTCATACAGTTTAAGCAGTCTATTGTCCATGCTTGGGGGATCCTGTCGTACGCTTTTCTGTAGTCGATCCATTCCATGGCTAAATTCTTTCTTCTTTTTTTACCTCCTTCAGGATCTTTTGATCTATATATAGCAGATTACGTGTTCCTCTTTTTCCTGTTTGCATCTTTTCTAGAGAGAAGTCCCGGATTATTCAGGGAGTCGTAGATTTGTCCTCTCAGTTGCGTTGTCAGTATTTTCCACGTATGGGGTAGCAACTGATACGGCTATAGTTGCTGGGGATGGTTTCTTTCTCCGTATCCTTCTGTACCAGTGTGGTTCTACCTTTTGTCATCCAATCTGGCACGTTTGCTTCCTGTATATATTTTCCCAATTTTGAGGCTAGCCTTTCGTGTATTGTTGTGAATTTTTTTAATCATTATGCATGTATCCCGTCATGCCCTGGTGCTCCTCAGTTTGCCATTTTTCCTATGGCTTTCCTCAGGGTTTCCATGCTGATTTCATTCATTGTTCCTTCTTTGATTTGTTTCATCTCCTCTTTCATGTATTTCAGCTGTTCGGCATTTCTATTGTGATCATGTCGTTTTTTTTCCATATCCAATAGTGTTTTGTTTCTGTCGGGTTTCGTCATTCTGTTATTGCTTTTCCTCCGTTCAAATTTTGATAAAATTGGCTTTCATTGTTTTCAAATGTCTTGTTTTGTTTGCACTGTTAAGATTTATATCTACATCGTCTCAATCCCCTGTTTTGTTTCTATTTATTCGGTTTAGTTCTTCATGTTTCTTGCTTAGCTTCTCTTTGCAAGTCAAATTTTCAATGTTCCATTCTCTTCACATCGCTTACTTCCTGTTTATCTTTTTGGATATTTTTTATGTTTGTTGATTTGGGTTTCCCATTCATATGCTTATTTTAAGCAATCTTTTGAAGCATTCCAACATTGCTGTGGATCTCAATTTTCTCAACTCACTTGTCAAATCCGTACAACTTGTACCTTCTTTAATTTCCACAGTGTATTTTTTTTATTTCTTGGTACTTTTCGACCTTCGGGCCCTGTCGGTGGGACATTAGAATACACCGACTGCCCCCCCCCTGCAGAGGGTAAAAGTCCTTCAATGGAGGTCCTGGATATGACCTTAAACTATATCCAGTGGTGAATCCCCAGCTTGTGGGCATTGGGGAGTGTGGAGCCACCCTTTAATTACAATTGCTCCCGGGTCCACTCTGACCCGGAGTGGTAGTACCTGTTAGGGTCCCAACTATGGGTTAAATAGAAACCGACGTGAAAACAACAAATATATTCTATTAAAAATATTTTCTTCAAAATCTTTGGATTCGGCATTAAATAACCCGAAAAGGGTTGATATGCCGTAAAACAAAAACAATCAACCAACCAACTTTTCGACCTTCTCCTTTTCTTTTCCTTCCATATTCAAATCAGCTTGCACTGCTATGTCAATGATTATTCTCTTGGATATTAATATCTCACATTCATTTCACTTTATCACTCTTCACCACCACTTCAGAAAAAATACTCGTAAATCGTTTAGATTTAATGTGGTCCCAACTCTTTTTTCTTGCATATATCCCAATGAACCTTTATCGCAATATTGTCAAGCCGCCTCTTGTATTCCTTTTAAAGTAACTTCTCACAACTACTTAGGAGGTGTTTTACATTCTCGCCTTTCTGTCCACATAGTCGAAACATGGGATTTCAGACGCTTTATCAATATACTTTACATAATTTGTCCTGAGATCTTGCTCCTGCGCGGCAAATAGTAGAAAATATGTCCTAACCTTCAAGTCACATTTTAACAAACACCGCCAGGTTTTTTCCATGTTCCCTGCCTCATGCAGATCTTTATTAATCTGACCATACATTTTCTTCACACTCCACTTGTCTTTCTATTTTTGTTCATTTGTTGCTTTAAATTCCTTGCTTGGGGATCTACCAGAGGCAGTGGAAAGGGAACATTCTGGCGATGGTTGTCAAATGTAACTTGAAGGTTGGGACAGAAGCCCTGATATGTGCCGCGCAGGAGCAAGCGCTCGGGACAAATTATGTGAAGTGTCTGCTGCAGTTTATATATGGCAGGTTAGAAATATCAATCATGTAAACTATTTTCTGAACTCCAAAATGTTCCTAAAAACTTCAGCTGTTTTCAGCTTTACCGCTCCTTGCATAATCTCAGGCTTCACGTCGAATCATATTTCTCTTTTGGAACTATTCCTAGTGCTCCTACAATTATTAGTATTGTATTGATTTTCTTCAGGTTCCATATTCCATTAAGTTCTCTGGCAAGGTCCGCATATTTGCCGCGTTTACTGTCTTTTTACTCTTCACCCTGTGCATTACTGGGACGGCAAAATCTACAATTTGGCAGTTTGTTGCCTTCTTGTTAATTATACTTACATCTGATTTTTTTTTGCTTGGACAGGTTTATCTGTTTGTATCTGTATGTCTCAAAGAATTTTGTGGTGTTTGTGTTTGAACCATTTACCAGCATGTTAAAAGTGTATTCGTGTGCAGTGTACTGGCTTCCCCATGTAGTCATGCCTGTCCTTATATTTGTTTTGGGCAACTTTGCCGGATTAACTTATTATTTAGTTTACTGTTTACTCTCCCTGTCCACAGTCTACATTTACTATTTTCTTGTTGTTTATCTGTTTTAGATTTAATGTGGTTGGTTCTAATTGTGTTGTTATGTGCAGCTGTCAGCGGGGATTTTGTTTCTCTGTAAATGTGTCCTTTTCTTAGCCACATCCATGAGCTTTCATGGTTCCCTTCTTTTGTTATTCTAAAAGATTGTCCTTGTAGCTTGTTCTCTTCCCACTTTTCTTGTCTTATTGTTTCTGGTTTCATCGTTTCCTGTATTTGTATTCTTGGCGGTGTCTCTCGCTGTGGTGGTCCATCTTCTGGTGTTCTGACTTACGTACCTTTTCCCGTCTTTTTTGTGCCTTTTACACAGCCTTTTATGTTTATAAGTCCCCTTCCTTCTTCGCCTCTATTTTTTTTGACATAGAATCGATCAATATTGTCTTTTGAGTGTAATGCATTATACATTAATATCCTTGTAATCTTATCAAGATGTGCAAGTTCTTCTTTAGTCCATCCGATGAACAGTCCAGAGTACTTTTTTTTTACATAGGCATCACCACATTATCAAGGCCAAGAGGCCACTCAAGGATAAGGGTTAAAGAGTGTACAGTAGAAATTGGACAATATAGTATACTACTGTATAGCTTTCTTCTAATAGTTTCCTTAAGTACCCTTTTCTTAGCTTTTACATCTGTAGATTTTATGGTGTCTGCTTCCAGCAACCCTAGATATTTGTTTCATTTTGACTGTGCGTTCAAATCATCTCTTGGTTAGACAGTTCCATACCTTCTGATATCTCTCGTTTTCCTATTTTCATATATGGCAATCCTTGTGGCGTACAAATCACCCCTATCTCAGAACTATGTGGAATCAACCAGACCTATGAATGCCACTGGTTTCAGAGACTAAATGGAGACATTCATACCATGTTTAACTGCATGCTACGAACACGTTCCTCTCATACCACTTTAGTGGCTCCTGTATTCTTTATGATAAATACATATTATATTTTATACACTTTACACTACTTGTTGTTTCTAATTGTGGTTTCTTTTATTTGTAAAGCCTAGCACGAGTCTACAACAGTAATGCATATTTTTCTATTCCAAATTCAATTCCTATGTCCTGGCTGAATATGCTGGTTGTGTTTATCAATTTTTCCAGTTCCATTTTGCTTTACACTTTCAGATCATCCATATACATGAAGTGGTTTATTCTTTATTCTGTGCCTTGAAATTTGTATTACATTTCATTAGTGTGTAGTTTATGGGCATTATGGCTATGATAAATAGTAGTGGTGATAGTGAGTGCCCTTGGAATATACCTCTGTGTATTCTTATATCTGTCAGGTGGTGTCCTCAAGCGTTCATTTCCAGTTTCAATTGCTTTCTTAATAATATTAATAATATTCTTGTACATTTTTAGGCATTCAATTGTCATTGCTTGTGGGAATCTGTCGTAGGGTTTCATGCACTCAGTTCATGCCGTAGGTTTTCCTGTTTTTTTTCTCTGTTTTTTTAACTATTTGAATATTTTTTTTATCTATGTACAATACACAATGTACAATAAGACGTGTTCCCCTCTTTTTCTTTTACGGTATCGGGCAGTAGCTCACGAGCGTTAAAAGGGAGTAGTAGAGCTGTTCGATCAGATGAGCAGTTAAAAATTTCCACATGGATTCGGGTTGTGCCGTTTTGGTGTCTTTTTGTATTATGCAGTTCTTCCTTTAGTTATCCATTTTTATTTATATTTATATTTATTTTATACAGTGTTGTGGAGATCCCTTCTAATTAACATAGGCGGGTGAGTGAGATATATAAAGGTATCAATCACTAATACCGGGAGAGCCCGGCAACGACCGTCAAATAGGCAAGACGCTTATGCTGCCTCCAGTAAGACATGCAACACGCCACCTGCCGGAATATCTCCAACCGAAGTATATCTGAGGACATGTAAATATGTATATAATTTTTCTGCTTAATATATTATTGTATACCTTTACTTTTCGTGTTCTTCTTAATTATTGTGCAGACACAACATACAGGCTTTGCATCAATCGATTATAGAGTGTCGTGATTTTTTTTAAATCACTATGCATTTATCCCTTCATGATCAAGGGTTTTCCAATTTGCAGTTTACCCAATAGTGGCATTGAGTGTTCCTTCATGAATTTTCGCTTCTATTCCTGCAATTTACTGGAATCTATTTGCCATATCGTTCAGAGATTGAGAGTTTTTGTTATTGTCTTGTGGATCTTCCCATATTTGATTCCGGAGGTGTTTGGATTCTGTTGGGTTCGGTTGCATGTTCTGGTTATTACTTCGTTCAAAGGTCCTATTTTATGTATACTGTTCAGACTTGTAGTTTGTATATTCTCAGTCTTCCTTAATTTGCTTCTATATTTTGTTTTACCTCTTCATGTTTCTTATTTAGTCTTTCTTTGTGCGTTGTATTTCCTCTTTTTAACATTTTCTGTTCTTCCTTCTATTTGGGGTTTTTATTTCTTTTCTAAATCTGGTGATCTGGGTTTCCAGTCTCATTTCCCATCAAATCTGGTAGACTCTTTGCTTTAGTCAGTTTTTCTTTTGGGTTTTATTTTCATGTTTACTGATTTACGCCTGTATGTATTTCGCCTCTGCATAAATTGTTGACGTCTATGATTGTTGTGATAAATTGGAGAAGTCTATTTATCTTTTCCGTTTCTAATTTTAATTCGTCCCTCGCTCCGTTCTTAAAGATAGTAGTTTTGCTTTATTTTCGAACATAAGTCTTTTGATGTTGTGTTCTTCGGTTAGTTCTGTGATTTTATTTTCTTCAGTGATGCTTAGCTGCGATGTTGATATTTTGACAGTTTTCAACCTGTGGATTTAATTTCTAGGTCTATTACACCTTTTTTCGTTGGATTTCCAGTATGTCGAGCTCGGAGAGCCAGTCCCTTTTAATGATAAGTTGGTTTGGTCTGCAATTCTTTGTTCAGTTCCCAGTCAGTCAGTAGGCGAGTCCTATAGTTCTTTCATACGTTTCCAGAAGCCTCTCCCTTTTGGCTTGCTCCTGTAGTAACATTTCATGACTATACGTTTTTTTTTTTGTAGTTCACTTTTTCTGTGTATTTACATCTTGCTGTGCTGTCCATTACTGCTGCCTTTGCTCCGGCTACGCAGGAGATATACTTGAAATTAAGGTTACTTACCTGTTTCCCGTCTGTGGTCTTGTTAGGGAATTAGAAGAGGAGCCAACATTCGCAGGATGCCGACCGGGTTCACCATGTTGACTAACAAGAAAACACCTGCCGATCATGGCACTCAGACTTTGTGTTAGTTTTATTGTTATGTACCATAATTTATATTTAGGTGCATGTGGCAATACCGAGCTTAGGTTTAGTTTACCTGCTGTCCTGTCTCAGGGATAGTGTTTATATAATTTTCATGATACAAGATGCACTATCACACGTAGATATAAGGGAAAATAGCAACATATAAGACAGACAAAAAAGGACGATTTATACCTACTTAATAAAGTTGACTACCCATTCCCATAAGAAACTTAAACAATAGGTCCCCCTTACATATTTACAGGAAAACTTTTAATGTGGAGTCAACAAGATAATTTAGAAAAATACGTGTATTGAACTTTAAGCCGCTCCCCACAATAGGGAGCTATTAGGCCAATATCACAATCATATCGTCAATTTAACGGACATTTGTAAGACATTAAATACGAAGATGAAAATATTCAACATTTCTCGTCTTGTTTTTGATAAAATGCAGGAGGTAGTCTGAACACGTGATGTAAGGGTAGATTAGGAGGCTTTACTTTGTATTTTCGCTTATGTCTAAAAGAAGTTTTCACACATACACACATAAATACACTCACACCTACCCACACAAACTGGGACGCACGCACGCACACACACACACACACACACACACACACACACACACACACACACACACACATATATATATATATATATATATTCTGGACAAGCGTCCTCTTTTATTTTTTATGAAATGTTTACGACAGTTAGAGACAATTGCCAGACAGTCTTAGGTTTTTGCGACAGTTAGCTATAGTTTCGTGTATGACTCAGTGAAAAGCAAGCCGTGCCCTGGAGTATATCGTGACGGCAAAGAGGCCTCGACAAACTATGTGGCATTCAGAGGGTCGATGATATTACCTACACACTCAGAGTCCAACTGATATTTGAAGACGGTGTCATGAGCTGTGTACTTTGTTTGATGTTTTTTTTATGCTTTTTATTCCTGTGTATAACTGTGCACAACAATGTGGGAGACGACAACATGGCCAGAATAGAATATGAAGTAGAAGAAATCCACGGTACACGGCAGTGGGGTCGGCGAGTGTTGTCGAGAGGGAGTGCACGTGGTCTTACATTTATTATTCTTTTATATATCATTCGGAAAGCAAGCTTCGTCGGGATTATTTACACAAATAAAACATAATTCCGAAATGTCATCGATTTTCCAAATGGTAATATAATCCAAGTATTAAGCTAATCTTACTTCTAATGTAATTAACTATTTGATAGAATCACAGAAGAAGTACGGTCGGATGCAGTTAATTACGCAAAGTTGACTTTTTAAAAGATTTTTATTTCTTCTGCTATAGAAAATTCTTCATAAAAAAGATAAAACAAACATGGAAAGGTCAGTGCGTTGCTCAGCGAAGCCAACACGGCACTCACTATGAGTCAAGTGCAAGCAATAAAAATCGCCAAACTCGTTGAAGAAAACTCAGTGTTTCAGCGTTTCGCTGTTGCCACGACAAATTGGGCGTTTATTGTATGTTTTTTTAAATATTTTTTAAATAGACGAATATCTTCTTGTTCCCCGCCCTCCTCTACCTCATCAGTATCTGCATCTTCATCATCATTACCTTAATCTTCATCATTTTCATTATCTTCATCAATTTAACCTTCACCATTAACATCGTCATCATAATCTTTATCTGCATAATCATCTTCATTATCATCATCTTCAGCATCATAATAATCTTACGATTCATCACCAGACATCAGCATTATAATCATCTTCACGTTCATCATCATCTTAATAATCTCACCATCCTCATAATCTTTTTCTTCATCATCTTCATAATAATCATCATCTTCATCATCTTTATCATAATCATCATCTTCATCATCTTTATCATAATCATCATCTTCATCATCATCTTCACCTTCATCAATCATCATCATCTTCATGATCATCATTGTCATCATCATCGTCATCATCATCATCTTCATCATCATTTTCATCATCAGCTTTCTTCATCATAATCATCATCTTCATCATAATCATCATCTTCATCATCTTCATCATAATCATCATATTCATCATCATCTTCACTGTCATCAATCATCATCATCTTCATTATAATCTTCATCATCATCATCTTCCTCATTTCTATTTTCCTCATCTTCACCATCATCATTGTCATCATCTTTATCATCATCTTCCTTATAATATTCTACATAATCATCATTATCACCATCTTCCTCTTGGTATTTCCCTTTTTACTCTTTATTCCTTTCTTGACCGTTTACTGTAATATATTTCGTTTTTATTTCTTCGCGTTTTTCTTTCTCTTTTTCTCTTATATAATTATTTTCTTTCTTTGTTCTTCATTTTTTAAAACTTTTTCTACTTCTTTTTAATCATGTCCTTTTTTTTAAATATTTTCCTCCTCTTTTTTGTGTCAGTCTTTATTTTTCGTTCTCTTTTTCTTTTTTTAGTCTTTCCAGTCTTTTTTTTTGTTTTTACTCTGCTACTTTTTATTCTTTGTTCTTTCCCTCTTTCTTTCTTTCTATTTATTCTTGTTCTTTCCTTCTTTCTTTTTCTATTTATTCTTGTTATTTCCTTCTTCCTTTTTTTATTTATTCTTGTTCATTTCTTCTTGCAATTATATTTGTATCCTTCTGTTTCTCCGTTTTCTTCCTCTTTTATTTTTCTATTTTTTTTTCATTCTTCTTTTATTTTTTTATTTTTATTTTCATTCTTCTTTTTATTTTTTTATTTTATTTTCTTTCCTCTTCTTTGGTAATTTTATTTTTCCTTGTTTTTTCTTAATTTTTTTCTATTTTATTTCAAATACGCGTTATCAGTTATAATCTTTTAACTCGTCTTCTTTAAATTTTACTGTATTTGTTTTTTCTAATAAAAATAAAGCTCGAAATCAAACCCATATTGTTCCACGTCGTTTTATAAAATCGTCATTGCCAAACGATGGTCCACTTGTGTTTTCCTCTTCAGACACTTATCGTTTCATTAAGCTGAAACTAATTAAAATCCGCGTTCAGTTACGTCAGCTTAAGAACTCTTCTTTTATTTCATGTTAATTTTAGTCTCTTTGAAATTATAAAAAAAAAATGGCCATTTTCGGAGAATTTAATATGAAGAGAAAACAAACAAAAATGGAAGAAAATAAATTATATGATAATGATCTGAAGAATTGCACAAAGGGCATTGTAATTAAATTACGAATCAGTATATCTTTCTTTGACTTCTGAAAAGATTCCTTAAAAATTCGGTACTTTACATATCTCTTGTTTCCGCCATGCTGTCTGTCTGTTTGTCTGCCAGTCTCTCTCTCTCTCTCTCTCTCTCTCGCTATATATATATATATATATATATATATATATGTATATATATATGTGTGTGTGTATGTCTCTCTCTCTATATATATATTGTATTACGATATCAATCTTTACGCACAAACACACACACACATATATATATATATACATATATATACATATATATATATATATTTATATATATGTATATATATATATATATATATATATATATATATATATATATATATTACGCAGTAGTTATCCCACTCTCCTTACCGACTTCTCCTTACAACCGGTTAATTTATCTTTCTATTGTATATTCCTCTCTGTCTTTTAATTTCTCTCTCACTTTATATATATATATATATATATATATATATATATATATATATATATATATATATATATATAAAACTACTTCATTTATTCGCATAAATTTAATATATGAAAGTATAGATTTATGCGTAAACTTTAAGTATTTACTTCAAAAGTGTTCAATACGTAGGTAGAGCTAGTTAGTAATTTATAAAATATATATGGCGATTAAGCTACATTGAATATTCGGCGTTTCTATCCAACTATAGGATTCGTCAGCATAAGCCTGACGAATCCTATAGTTGGATGAAACGCAGAATATTCAGTGTAGCTTAATCGCCATATATATTTTATAAATTACTATATATATATATATATATATATATATATATATATATATATATATATATATATATATATATATATATATATATATATATATTATACTTTGAAGTATTGAAATGAATTAGATTACAGATTGGTGAATCTTCTTCTTTCAAGTCTTATACAAATACCAGAAGGAAATATTCATCTAAGACAATCCCAGCCAAATAAAATTGTTCAATATACTAGACAGAGCAATGAATATAATTATAAAACTCAGATAAACTTGCTTGGGCGTTTAAATTTTCCATCCGGTTAATGACTTCTGGTTTTAAAAAATGTCTGCTTACCTATTCCATGGCTGCCCTGTCTTAAGTATTAAAGGCTACTGCTGCTATTAAAAGGATACACAAGTTCAACAATATTTTTTTGTTTTAATTTATTTGAACGCGTTTTCCTAACAAATAAATGTAATTTAACCCCGTACACTAAAAAAACCTGATGTAAATATAAGTATAAACTATATAAATTATATATATATATATATATATATATAATTATTTTTTTTTTACTATAATAATTATTAAATACCTACATACACTAGTGTTTCATCCTTTTGGGAATCTTCAGTCCAGGGTGTCACGATTAATACCAGTCGAACGATTCGAACCCCGCATCACGAGACATCTCTGGCTCGGTTTAGCGAAGACCTAATCTATTCGGCTACCATTAACCGCGTGAAATAATGTCGAATTTTAAACATTTTAATTTTAAATGTTCATTTACGTCAGCCAGAGAGTGATCTAATCGTTATATATATATATATATATGATGAGAAATATGGAAATAATATTCCGGCAAAATAGAGAAATAAAAAGAACATCAGTGTGAACAGGTATGGTATAATACATTATGGTGTTTATCTATTTTATTTTTACTTTCATCATATTTTGCTTTGGTTTTGATACCCCCAAATTCGAAGCTATCTCTTTACACCCCTTCCTTTTCATAACATATCATACTTTCATAAATCAGTCCATTCAAACACCCTCCGTAATAATTAATACATATAATCTCAATCAATAAATTACATAACAAAAAAAAAAACTTATTTCATTTCTGTTACAAATTTATATCTGAATTTCAGCAGATATATTTCTTTCCAGTAAGAATATTAACTGCGTTCATATCTTTTAAAATAACATTTACGACGATATGACGTCAGTAAAATTTCCCTCTGTTTAATAGCGCACCCCCTCCTTTTTGAATTTTTGTGAAATAGAACAGCGTCATACTTTGCACGTGAAACATTTTCAAATATTTTGTACTGTTTTTTTTTTGTTTCTTAATCTCATTCATCCAGAGGAAGTCTCGAAATAAAGAAGAAACGTTGATGAACACATAATACGGTTTGTTCATTTTCATTTTTTTCTCTCTCTCTCTTTCTCTCTCTCTCTCTCTCTCTCTCTCTCTCTCTATATATATATATATATATATATATATACATTCAATAATGATGATGTATCAATTAGATGTCTAGTGTAAGATCTAGAATTTTTTAGGATTTTCCATTTTAAGGAGAAATTTATAATTTCTTTTCCTTTAATTTTCTTACTAGGTTAGAGAGGGTAGTTTTCGCCTTGGGCCTCTCGCTTTAACTTCTATTGTTATCTTGGCCTTCTAACTGCATTTTTTTAATCTTAGAAGGATACCAGCCTCTCCTAAAATTCTATTTTATTTTCTCGAACACCCATTTGTTCGGTTTGAGTAAAAAAAAAAAAAAAAAAAAAAAAAAAATTCTTAGAAAGGGTTGGAACAGGGTTACTAATTCTTTTTATTTTGTTGTTTGTTTTGTTCTATTTCAATTAAATTACACATATAGAAATTTATAAACAAACCTACTAAATTCTATGAAAGGTGACTATTAGCGTAAATATGATATTCTGATAATTGCTAATGTGTCTAATTCATACACTTTTGAGGATGATATGCCAAATTTGTAATGATTTGAGTATTCCCTCCTCCTCCCCATTTTTTAAAAACTACTATGTATTTCACTCTAGTTTTATCGGGAAGGAGAATAATCCTATGTATGTGTGTATTTCTGGGTTAGAATGTGATAAATTCGGGGGTCAAATGTCTATGGAAGGAGTAGTTGAGTTCAGTTGTGCTGAAGATGGAGTTGTATCTATTTCTGCTGGCTGCCGATAGGTTGTTCGATAAATGCGTCATTATTTGTTAAGATGTGAGTATCATTGTGGATAGTTCCAGTTATTGCGTTTGACTAGTCACGGGGTTATCCGCTGTGGTAAGGGGCAATTTTCTCACTATGAGTATATGACGTCTGAGTGCATACAGTCACTCTGTAGTGGACAATTTTTATATCTATTTTTATCCTTCTAATATTTAACAACTCACAAGCGGGTGTACCCAGCGTTGCACGGGTGTGTGTAGGTGGTGTTGTAAGGAAATCCGTGTGGTAGTAGCAGGAGTGGGGGGATCAAAATAACAGTAGGCAGCCCGGGTGGGGAGAGGTGATAAAAGAAAAAAGTGATAGTAGGCAAGCAGGTTCGAACCTGTAACGCGAAGGAGGAAAAGAAGGTAAAAAAAAAAGTGACATCTTTGCAGATGCGTCCATGGCTTAGACCAGAATTCGCGAATGTCGAAATTAAGCGTAGTCACTCTATAGAAGACGAGAACTTGCAGAAATGTCGGCGGAGAAAGCGCGAGTTAAGGGTGAAGGAATTAATGTTTTTTGATAATTTTTTCGATATTTTTTCGATATTTGTCGTCCGATTACTAAAATGGAAGACGGCCGAATTCCAAAGATGATCTTCTTCGGGGAACTGAAAAATGTAGGAGTTTAGATGTAACAAAGCGGCATAATAATTAGCCATTTTCAAATACGGTCTCTCTGTCTCCCTATCTCTCTCTTTTTTATCAGTGTTTATATATATATATATATATATATATATATATATTTGTCTTTACATAAGCAGTAGTCTGTTGCTACACAGTCATGACCATGTTTCGGTCTACTAGTATTTACTAACTAGAGACCTCACCAGGCAACAATAAGGGTTGTTGCCTGATGAGGTTTCTAGTTAGTAAATACTAGTAGACCGAAACATGCTCATGACTGTGTAGCAACAGACTACTGCTTATGTAAAGACAAATGTAACCTGCTCTATTTCTGTATTAAGAACTCTTGTATGAACCTCGTTATATTTCACTGGTTACCCTACCTTTGGAAAATAGCAACCTCAAATTATATATATATATATATAAATATATATACTCGAAAGAGACCTACACTCTGTGCAGAGAACAAAGAAGGAGATTGGAAGCCGTCCAACAGACACCTGAGAAGGATCGTGAAGATCAAATGGAGTGACTACATACCAAACACGGAAGTTCTCAGGAGAGCAAACGTAGATAGCGTGGAAGCTATCCTTGCTACTATGCAACTACGGTACATTGCTAGAATGGAAGACAACCGAATTCCAGAAATGATCTTCTACGGGGAACTAGAAAATGGAACCCGCAAGGTAGGAGGTCAGAAGCTTCGTTACAAAGATGTAACAAAGCGGCACCTGAAGGCAATGAACATCTATGTCGAGAGTTTGGAGGAACAAGCCAAAGAAAAGAGTGGTTGGCGGAACAATCTCCACAAAGGAAAGAATGAAATCGAAAGAAAGATTGGAGAAGTCTTAGAGCTGAGACACTATAAATGACACAACCCTGGCACCAACATATGCAGTTCCTGTGACCGGATGTTCCACACAGAAAGAGGACTATGCCAACACCGAAGGATAAAGCACTGAGGCCCCGACTAGTCATCATCAAGCCTGACGGACTGCATGATATATATATATTTATATATATATATATGGTATCCGAATGGATACGGTCTCCGCTAATCGAGCTAGAGATGTCTCGTGTCGCGGGGTTCGAATCGTTCGACTGGTAGTAATTGTGACACCCTGCACTGAAGAATCCCGAAAGGATGAAACACTAGTGTCTGTAGGTATTTAATTATTATAGTAAAAAAATAATTATGACAGCCCCTTTAAGAAATACGTTTCTTATAGTTGAGCACTTTCTGTTGAATAAAAAGTCGGTCAATTTAGCTCTTATGCGTAGATCGTCGTATAACGACTTGATCACTGTCTGTCTGACGTAATGAACATTTAAATTAAAATGTTTAAAATTCAACGCTATTTCACACGATTAATGGTAGCCGAATGGATACGGTCTCCGCTAATCGAGCCAGAGATGTCTCGTGTCGCGGGGTTCGAATCGTTCGACTGGTAGTAATTGTGACACCCTGCACTGAAGAATCCCGAAAGGATGAAACACTAGTGTCTGTAGATATTTAATTATTATAGTAAAAAAATAATTATATATATATATATATATATATATATATATATATATATATATATATATATATATGATGGCAGCAAATACGCTTTCGAACATTGCCATCACTCGATCTAGCACAAAAAAGGTATATAGAAACACGAAAACATTCAGTCATGGGCCGCACGAATGTGGCTTTTATGTCCTGCTAAACTCTGGTATTCCTTGGCACACATTGTACAGACATGTGTACCACTTGCAGCACGTTCTTGCTGTTCTTTTTTATGCAGGATCAAATGCCGTTTCAAATCGCCTGCCGTTTTGTACATCCGTCTGCAGTTGACACAGGTTAACTGGCAACTCAAGACTGCTTTGTGGCCAGCTGCGCCGACGAGTAGACTGGTGGCTCATCAGCCCAGCTCTGCTCAAACATAATCTTCCGCACATCTCACACTCCAGACCAATTTGGCGCCCCCTCCCATCCACGGCTCCTTTCACCCTCCCTTTCCGGATATCGCGCTTCAGCCGCTCATACTGGGTTCGATCCGCCTCAAACTTTCCTACACCTCCCCGCAAGGTCCTTCTCCACCCTCCGCGATCCAATTCAAGACTCTCCCCGGTTCTTTCATCAATCTCACATTTTTTAAGGTGAATCTTAAACAATCCTTGAATCTACATTTAGGCTTTTGAGCCAGACGTCTTCCCTCGGCGAGCTCGCCATAAAGGAGTTGTTTGGGAAGTCGACTGTCTAACATCCTCACAACATGCCCACTCCATCTTAGTCTATGCTTGATAACGTGAGCCTCAATGCTAAGGCATTGGGTCCGTTCAAGCACCTCCACATCACTGACATACATCTGCCAACCCACACCTAAGATTCGCCGTAGGCATATCTGGTGAAACCGCTCGAGATGTCTCGAATGCTCCCTGTATGTTGTCCAAGTTTCACAACCATAGAAAAGAGTAGAGAGAACGCATGCGGCATAAAACTTAATCTTAGTTGGCAGCAAGATCCCATGGCGTCTCCACAAACGCCCGTCCAACTTTCCGAAGACATCACTTGACCTGCAGATCCGTAATGATACCTCATCATCCAGGGTACCAGACATACTCAGTGTGCTACCCAAGTATACAAACTTAGTGACAACCGCTATCCTTGACTCATAGATATAAACTGATGGCTCATGGTATGGCATGCCCGGAGCAGGCTGATACATTAAGCCAGTTTTTTTTCTTCAGATTGATGGTCAGGCACAATGCGCTGCAGGCAACAGCAAAGGCGTCCACAAGATGCTGCATATCAGTCATCGTATGAGTCACCAGATCATAGTGATCCACATAGAGCAAGTCACGAATCGTGTTCGTGAGTACCTTTGTACTTGCATTGAAGCGCCTAATGTTGAACAACCCCCAGTAGTTCGGTAACGAATATAGACACCATCAAAGCACCCCCCAATGCCATCCGAAAGACTATGGTGAAATACAACGCAAAGAGTGTGGGTGCTGGAATGTCTCCCTGCTTAACAGCATTTTCTACTGAGATAAGATCAGCCAGCTTTCCCCCAACGTTGATCAAAGCCTTCATATCATTGTGGAAGAGCTTTAAGATAGTTACAAACTTGTTAGGACCGCCAAGCCTTTTCAGAATCTCCCATAAAGCATCCCTATTGACTGTATCAAAGGCCTTAGTTAAATCGATGAACACCTGATAAGCCCCTTTTGCTGTTCTATACATTTCTTCTGCAGTTGCCTGGCTGTAAAAATCATATCCTCTGTCCATCGACATCTTCTGAAACCACACTGCGACTCAGGCAAAACATCGTCAGCAATGTGCTCCAGCATTCTGTCTAGCATGATCCTACAGAGCACCTTACTGACTACTGACAGCAAAGAGATGCCCCGATAGTTTTCACATTCATCTCTGCTACCCCTCCCCTTGTATAGCACTAACACCCATCTCCGAACAAAACTGCAACATCAGACCATTGATATTACACTTACACACTCGGTGTTTACCCAGCATGTCCCAGGTTTCAAAATCTCTTCCCACCCTAGCATTAAAATCTACAAGAATGAAGATCTTATCAGCAGAGGGAATGCGTCTAACTACACTGCACAAAGGTAGAAAGCAAATTTTTCATATTCTTCTGCATTCATAGCAGGCGCATAGCCACTCAAAAAAGTTGTATAACAACCATTCACCAGAGGTAACCTCATAGTCATGATCCGGTCAGTCACACCACAAGAAAGTTCTTCCAGGCTACAAAGAATTGATGCCTTTATAGTAAAAGCCACGCCTGATTCCCTCTTACATCCGTCCGCTCTAGCACTCCAGAAAATGCTGTAGGCCGCAGCCAACTCAAAAAACTGTCCCTCATCAGCCAGCCTGGTCTCAGACAGAGCAACTATGTCCATGTCATAATGTTGAAGTTCCTTAGATACAAGACCATATCTACGCTCTGGACGCGTTATTCAAGTCAAGCAGCGTCGGCACATTCCAACAGGCGATGGTCATTGTCATATATTTCCGCACAGTAGCATGATAGCGACCGGGTCCAGGCTGTGGAACCCTGAAACACCTGCCGGGCCAGGCCCGGAAGTTCCGGTTCCCTTATTGCCATTTACGTTCATAATCATATTTTCCAACTTCATTGAATGTTTTGCCGTTTTAGGCTACAGCCAGCCTTTTTCTTTACTTTCCTCCCGCTATCAAGATACACGATATGGTAAAAAGTGTGTCTAATTAATATCGAGCAATGCCTGTGCATGAGGATTGTTATAGTGGGAAAATACTTTCTCCAGAGACAATCCCACTCTCTAAACAACTGCCATATTGATCCAAAAAGAAGAGCAAGTCAACATCATTGGATGCAGCAATCATCGCAGGTTTTATATCAGAGTTTTCCTTCTCCTAGAGAAGTTTCCTTCAATACGCCTTACAGAGCCCTCTCCACCCAACATGCCATTTGATTCATGACTGGAACTTAGGTTGCTTGGCACCAGAGCATATTCAACACGCCGGTGGGTCAGATATGCCGCAGCTTACAGGGCCTAAACTTCTCTGGAGGTTTCTGTCAGGGTTACCTCACCCTTAGCCTTTGGTTAAATAACCTTGGCCTACAAGGCAGTGGAGGGCCAGTTATACGGCGCAGGACACTCGCCGTTCATCAGAGCCCCGTTTACACGTGGGGTTGATTTGTCTGGGAGAAGCACAGAAAGACGCTAAGACATCTGTGTGCTTTTAACACACGTCCATACCAGACCTTGACCACTATATATATATAGTATATATATTTTTTTATATATTTTTTATATTGTAATTTTCTTACTTCATTGATACAATATATATATATATATATATATATATATATATATATATATTATGTATATATAGACAGCCGCCCGGCGTTGCCCTGTCGTACAGTACGCTTTATATGATATTTTAATTCAGGCATATTGCTTACGTATTAATAGAATCAACCCTGTATTGAATATTATATATTGCAGGGAATAATTCTCCCGGAGGACTAATTCGCAAAACTGTAAAAGTTCTTCTTTCTAATTTAATAAAAGAGGAAGACAATTTTTAAGATCGCATTTTTTAGATTTTCGATATCGGAGGAACTTTTTGCATAAAACATATCGAAAGACTGGCAGACATTTAAATAAACTTCGTGTGAAATTGTCAAAAGATACTCTCGGCCGTTTCGGAACCTATGGGAAAAGAACTGACATACACAGAACGACCTTATATATATATATATATATATATATATATATATATATATATATATATAAGGAAAGAAAGTATGTTTCTTCTTTACCTGCACTTGAAGCGTTGTGAGTTAATTGAACATTGAAAATAATTACGTATAAAAATAGATACGTTTTGAAGGCTAAACGTAACGCATTTCTCTTTATACCAGATATATTTCGATACTGCCCTTCCTTTTCCATTTAGAGTCTATCTTTTTTCTTTTTCTTGACCGCATGGTGGACTTTTGCGTGCGAGAGTGTTAATGTTAGTCCGTGGGTCAGTGTAAAAACTCGATATTTCAAAATAAAAAGACTCTGTGTAGCATCGATATATATCTGATATGAGCATATATATATATATATATATATATATATATATATATATATATATGTAGCTTAACTGCCATACATAACTTACTATATATATATATATATATATATATATATATATATAGTAAGTTATGTATGGCAATTAAGCTACACAGAATATTCTGCGTTTCATCCACACTAGGATTCGTCAGGCTTATTAGTCTGACGAATCCTAGTGTGGATGAAACGCGGAACTGCGGAATATTCTGCGTAGCTTAATTGTCATATATATTTTTATAACTTACTACCTAGCTCTACCTATGTATTGAGCACTGTTGAAGTAAATACTTAGTTTACGCATAAAAATAAATAAATAAATATATATATATATATATATATATATATATATATATATATATATATATAGTAAGTTATATATGTCAATTAAGCTACACAGAATATTCTGCATTTCATCCACACTAGGATTCGTCAGGCTTATAAGCTAGCTCTACCTATGTATTGAACACATAACGCATTTATGCATAAAATTATACTTTCATATATTAATTTGTGTGATTAAATGAAGTAGTCATATATATATACATATATATATATATATATATATATACATATATATATATATACATATATATACTTTATTCGCCTTTCCACGTTAATCTATGCTTTGTCTTCCTTTTCTTCTTTTTGTTCCGACATTTTTTCTTTCTTTCATATTTTCCTATGTTCATTTCTACCGTTATTATTACTATTATATGTATCGTAGTCTCCACAATGCGTTTTCAACAGACTTCAAATGCACCGACTTCACTATACAAATCAACAGAGAACAATAACTGAAAATAAAAATCCTCCCGCCAAAAAACAAAAAAAGAAACTTACACCACAAAAAAGAAAACAATAACAAAAACTAAACCAGCAAATAATTGAAATAGTTAAGAAAATACAACAGCTCGAAAACCTCGCGACACAAATACTAAAAAAAGAAAGGAACTATATTTTTTCTATACTATTCTTATGTGATAACTATTTAAAGTTTTAAATGGCAAACACAAAACACTTTCTGAAACATTAAAATTAGGGATTTTCACCTATATAAACAAAATGATGTATGTATGTGTGTTTAAATATTTAACTGATGAACTAAGTGCTGGTTATATAACACTGAAAAGATAGGAAATAGTAATCATACGCAAATGATGGTTTATAATGAGTAAAATCTTTGTCTGATGGATGGATAATGCGTATAGAAATATGTCGGCAAGTGCAATATGTTCATTACAACTTGCCCACATATTGATATTACTTTTGCGCATGCGCAAAATCATAGAACGCTTAAGTGGTTAAATCTTTCTCATCCACCTGTGAAACATTGGGCAGATGTTTTGATTTCGATTCTAGCTTATTGAACTGTAATAATTTTATAAACTTTCGATATATATATATATATATATATATATATATATATATATATATATATATATATATATATGTAGTCATCGACATACAGTCCTGTTTCGTTATATCACAACTCATCAGTGCCGCTAGACTAGCATCTCCCCCAAACCAAGGATTGAACCTAGAACCGTCGTGTTTACAGTCAGCAGTTCTCCCACTCGACCATGGAATTGACGCCCGTAAATAACTCGTCGGAATGTCTATTTAAACACCCGCCACCACTTTTATAGTGCTCAAATCGCCTGTTCGTAATTATCAAAGTATACTTACGCATATATATATGAAAAGTCTTTATGAAAGTGTGTACCTATTTCCATTCTATGGAGGCCAGGCGCGAATGCAGACCCCACAATTTTATTATACCATTCCTATTTAAGTTAAAACATACTTATCTAAGTATTATTATGTACATCTATATCAAAAACACTTGTAAACGTTTTTTTTTTAAATTTTAAATGTTTTTATTTCCATACTTTGTGAACCAGGCGCGTACGCAGCCCCCCGCCCCCGTTTTAATGAATCATCATTATGCCAGAACCAACATACGCAGTCCTGTGTCTCGATACATCTTCTATCATTATATGTAATCAGTTTTTTTTTTAAATAGTCAACCATATAGGAGCCTATTCGTGACCAGACACACACACACACCGACGTTCAGCTTTATATATATATATATATATATATATATATATATATATATATATATTCATATGTTTATATATTTATATAAAGAATAAAATACGTATTAAATACTTTGAAGCCAAAACTGCAACGCGAAAAACGAGTGTTTATTTTTTAAGAAATATATTTCGGAGTAATACTCCATTGTCAATCTCTTTTTTTTTTTCTCTTTTTTTCGACATGATGACGAGTGGAAGATAGTTCGATAAAGAGTCCACGTGATGTTGTTTTTTTCTTTTTTTTCTTCTTCGAATTGATGTCGAGTGGAAGATAACAACATCACGTGGACTGTTCATCGAACTATCTTCTACTCGACATCATGTCGAAGAAAAAAGAGAGAGAAAAAAAGATTGACAATGGATTATTACTCCGAAATATATTTCTTAAAAAATAAACACTTTCGCGTTGGAATTTTGGCTTCAAACGTATTTAATACGTATTTTATTCTTCAAATTTCACTCAGCGCTTCTAACGTATATAAACAAAAATAAACGACCCAGATTTTCTCTCTATATATATATGTATGTTTATCGGTACAAAACTTATAAATTACTCTAAAGAAAATAGTCGGCAAACCCCGAGATGCCCCTTTCATAAAGAAATTCATCAGGAGTTAATCGTTGTGCAAAAAAGTAAATAAACACACCCCATTAAGTCGTACGAATAAATACAGACGCCCCATTAAGTCTCTGATCACGTTACAGCAGAGACTCAATGGGGTGTGCATGGGAATTTTATCGAGAGAGAAAAAAAGAGAGAGACTAGTGTGCATACGAATAAAATAAAATATTTAAAATTATATAAAATACATGTGCAAGTGGGAGCAAAGGGGAGAATTAAAATATATTCTCAAATAAATCTAATGACTTGACAAATTCTTTCTGTCGACAGGATTGCAAGCAAGGACGCCACAACGGTCCACAGAGTTTTATAATTATTAAAATCAATTAGGAATGGAATAGCGAAAACACTCCATTACAAAGTTCAGCGTGACAGACTGACGAAAGTAATATTTTAAATTGAAATAAAACAAACAGGCATAAACAGGCATGCGCTAATCCATGCCGTATAACATAGGTCCGTTCAATTTGCGCGTTTAATCCTAATTCAATGGTCCTGGATATGAACTTAAAGTATATCCAGTGGTGAGGCCCCAGCTTTCGGGCTTTGGGGAATGTGAAGCCACCTTTTAATTTCCATTGCTCCCAGGTCCACTCTGACCCGAAGTGGTAGTACCAACTATGGGTTAAATAGAAACCGACTAGAAAACAGCAAATATATTCTATTAAAAAATGATTTTTCAAAATCTTTTGATTCGGCATTAAATAACCAGAAAAGGGTTGATATGCCGTAAAACAAAAACAACCAACCAACCAACCAACTGACCAACGTAATTCAAAATTAAGCCCAATAAATCAATGAAATGATATTTTTGCTTGAGCGTGAAGAAATGCAATTTCAAACGTTACATCTCCGTATATGCTATATTAAGCTAACACGATGCCTTCAATCAGTGTTCAGACATTTTATACAGGTATTTAAAATTGTCGTAGACTCTTGAAAATTCAGTATGTTATTGCTATACATATTATGAGATGACTGACCAATCATTATGATTTCAGGTTCAAATGAAAAGTTACAGCAGGAAGTGGAATACCTCCTACTAAAGCCTGATTGTCACAGTTGGTGAATTTCAAAAATGCCATCTGGACGTGAGGACACATTAGAAGAACAGTATGCAATCCAATTGTGTTTTAAACCGTGGAAAAATGGTAAAGAAACGTATGGAATGCTTTAGGCTGCTTTTGGACTATCTTGCATGAATTGAGCATCAGTTTTTGAGTGACATAAGAGATTCAAGGTCTATAGAGACAATAAATGCATAGTTTGCTGTCAGTGTGGGAACTGTGTACACAACTGAAGATGCGGACGATTTACCTGAAGATTGTTTCAAAGGTGTTCCTTTCTCGTTACAGATTATTTAAACAAGATTGGCATCAAGAAAATTCCTAAACTTTCCCAGAGTCCAGATCTTGCTGCCTATGATTTTTAGTTATTCCTTAAGCGCAAGAAAAAAACCTTAGCGGCTCTCATTAAAAGACAATTGAGAAGATAATAAAACGCTGCGGGGAGGGCTATTGAATGACATAAGAGATTCAAGGAAGACAAGGAGTCTGTGAGTGATGATGAGAGGTGTGGGGGACGCAAGGACGTAGGAACACCGGAGTTGATTGGCTAAATAAAGAATTTCATGAATAAGCACCGTCGTATGTATAGAGACAATAAGTACACAGTTTGATGTCAATATGGGAACTATACACACAATTATTCGTGAGGAACTTGAGATGTGAAAAATTTGCACAAAGTTTGTCCCAAAGGTGCTTAGAAAAGATAAAAAAGAAAGACATTCTCATGACAATAGGAAGATGGTCGAGCTGATCAATTCAGATCTTGCAGTCCGTAATGCTCTGGTGACCTGCGATGGAAGCTGGATCTACTGCCATGACCCTCGGACCAAGAGACAGAGTCCCAGTGGAACCAGAACTTTCATGTTGTTAATCTGTCACATTTCAGCTTGAAATATATGTTTAGCTCTGTCAAAGTTAAATTTTAAGTATAATTTTTTTATATGTTATTTTAATTGGAATTCATTATTGAGATGAGTATTATTTATATTAATTTATTCATTGCGGACTATTATTCTAATCTTTATTAGTTGTTGTTTCGCGACGTTTCTGCCAACTATTCCTCTAACCTTCGTCAGGTGGTAATCGCGACGGATAGGAACGTCGAATGTCCTAACTATTCGGTACGGACCCGACTATGGGAAATCAGATCATAAATAAACGTGGATTCATATGATCAAAACATCCAACCTTGATCGCTCTTTGGGGCTCGTGGCGCAGTGGATAGAGACGTTGAATCTCTACGGTTCCAGATGAGCATTATATGAAGATAGCGGTTTCAATCCTACCCAAAGCCGGTCAGAGGCTTACTTGGCCAAAATGTGGTGAGACGACAACAACTACGGATGGCAGTGATTGCTAAGAATGCAGTTAGGAGATTCGAAGTTCCTATCCGTCGCGGTTACCACCTGACGAAGGTCAGAGGAATAGTTGTCCGAAACGTCGTGAAACAACAACTAATAAAGATGAGAATAATAGTCCACAATAAATAAATTAATTAATTTTTTTATCTGTCACAATTTAGTTTAAAGTACCATAGTTTGATTTCTAACGTTTTAGTTTGAAGAATAATAATGTCGTTCTGTCAGACTTTAGTTTTAAATGTAATTATTGATCTGCCATAATTTTAATTAGAACAATTGGCGGGGCTGAGGGGGCGGCTTTGCCCGGGCGTAAAATACGCTTAAATATAATATTTTAATTTGTGCAGTTTGCGTATGTATTATTATAGCGTCGTGACTTCAAAAGTAAAATACAAAAGTATTCGGGTGCCATCAGCTATAATCAAAACCGAAACTGAAGCATTGAAAGCTGGTGACGTTACCACCGTACTAACGTGACACGGATATGAACAGATTAAAAAGTAAAAATTAAAATTAACTAAGATGATTGCGCAAAACGTATAACCAATTTTCAATTTTGACCCATTTGATCACGTTAAAATTTGAAATAAATTTTTGGTCTGCCACGTTTAATTTTTAAATATCGTGTTGGTCTGTCATGCAGAAGTGTGAATAAACATTTTGTCGATTTGTTTTGCTTTGTTTCGAAGTATCATTTTTTTGTCTTTTATGCTAAAATATTAAATATCATCTTTGGTCTGTAATGCTTTAGTTTTAAATGTTCTGTTTCGGTCTGCCATCTTTGAGTTTTAAACATCATTTTATTGATCGGCAACTCTTTAATTTAAAACATCATATTTCCTTTGTAACACTTAAGCTTGAATTGATTTGTTTTGTTTGTTACAACAAAGGTTATATATCTTTAATAGTCTGTCACGCTTCAGTGTGAAAGACCATATTGTTAGTCTGTCACGAAATCATTTAGTTGGCTGTTTATGCTTATTTTTAAATACCATTTTAATATTTTGTTATATACACTCATGAGCAAAAAAATGAGCCAAGATTGAAAAAAGGAAGAAATCGATTTTTCAATATTTTTCCATGAATTATTGTTAATTTTAACTGAAAATTTCTATTTTGATGATCATTATTATTATAGCATATAATAATAAGTGGAAAACTTAATCCTAAATATGGTAAGACTGCATCTTGGCGAGGATATAAAAAACTGAATTGCAGGATTAAGGCGGTCCAAAATGAGTTACAAACAGATTTTGGATATTTTAAGAAAAGAAAATGTGAAAACATCTTTCTGTAGTGAAGCGAATTGGTCAAAGGATCGAAGTCGAATGCTCGATAAAAGGGAAATCTGGATCTAGTCGCCCTGGAACATCCACTTTGAAGGACGACAACAGGCTTAACTGTTTTGAAGGATTGAAAGAAAAAATATGTTGACCATAGCAAAGAATTCAAAACAGGGGCTGGAAATTCTCTTTCTAGATATACAATATCTAGACGAATGAAACAAATGTGATTTTCTTCTAAAAAGTGTGCAAAGAAGCCATTTTTATATAAGAAGAACATCAATGATAGAAAGAGATTTTTCTCGCATTATGGCAAGAAAGATACAGACTGGTTCAGGAATGTTTTCTGGTTAGATGAATCAAGATTTTGTCTTGTTATTGATGCTCCCGATGCTCCCGAATGGCGCAATCGAAGAACTGGAGAAAGATTTTTACCAAGTTGCATGAAAACGACACTTAAACACGGGAATGAAGACATATGGGCATGGGGAACTTTTACTGCAGCAGGAGTTGGGGAACCTATTAGATGTGATAAGTCAATCAATGCAAAGGAATACATTCTAATATATGAAACAGGACTGTTACCAAGTATCCAGAAGCTGGGAATATCTCAGAACATTATTGATTCACACGATAATCTCAGAACATTAATTTTTCACACTGCTAAAGCCACAAAAAAATGGTTTTCTGATAATTCAATTAATGTGATATTTTGGCCAGGTCAAAGACTCGATTTAAACCCAATCGAGAATATTTGGTCAATAATATCTCATGTATGGGATGGAAAAACCTTTTCGAACAATGACAAACTGTGGGAAGCTGTGCAAAGCGAATGGAATAGCATCTCCTCTACACAGTGTTCCACTTTAGTTGAGAGCATGTCTAAAAGGATTGATCTTTTAAAGAAATCAAAAGGGATTGCACTTCCATCCTAAAGATTTATTAAAGGAAATGTCTTGTTCTGTGTTATTCGTCTCGTTTAAGTTCCCTTGTTGAATTGTTCTTTGTCCAATATAGCTTTTAGTGCAATAAAATGTATAAAATTTGTTTGACCCATCTTTTTTTTTTGCTTACGAGTGTATGCCTTCAATAAGTTTCCCAACTTTTTTCATATCAGCACTTTTATTTATAGTACATACATAAAACTCTAGTCCCCTTTGAAGTAATTTCCCCCGGCTAAAATGCACTTGTTGTACCGTTCTAACAACTTCTGGATGTCTGATTTTGTTTTTGTTTAGGAAGCGTCGTTTCCTGCCACTCTCGGACCACCTGTGTAACACATCTATCTCGCCCTTTTTAACCTCAAAAGCCCACGTTTTTCTTATTTTACAATATTTTTATTTTTTTTCTTACTCACCGTGACGTCACCTCGCACACGACTCGGTCATTTGCATACGTTGGTGTTTGCTGTTGTTGATGCTTCCATACGCGCGTTCGTACTCTGTTACAGACTGACAAAATTCTATTCCAGACTAATGTGTGACAGACAAATAAAATGATAATAAAATCTTAAGCGTGACTGACCAGCGAAAATGATATTTACGACTAATGCGTGACAGACCAATAAGATGATATGAAAATCTTAAGAGTGACGGACCAACAAAATGATATTTCAGACAGAAACGTTTGACACAAGCGAAAAAATCATTTCATATTTGGACATGAGAGACCAAAAGATCCTTTTTCAAAGTTCAACCTGACAGACCTATGAACATGTTATTTTAAAATTAATCAAAAAGACTATTTTAAACTAATAGGGGGGCGCAGACCAAAACGTACTACATTTTAAAATTCAGCGTGACCAACAACTTTAGTGAAAGCAGAGCAACCACGTTTTTCCCCTCCTGACTTCCTCTTTCTTTTAGAAGATAAGTTAAGAATTCATGGCTATTTCTGTGGCAGGTGCTCGAGTAAGCTTCAGTATATGCCTCCCCCCTGAAAACTTTCACAACAAATACTCGTCTTGCCACAACAATTATCGAAAATTTCCCTTACTCTTTAACAATGCCTAAAACTAAACGAAAATTCCATGAGCAAAGTTTCTCTCCCAGAACTGCATTGCTGCTTTACAGTTAACTACAACATGGTTTATTTAATTATTGGAATTCTTTTTGGGATGAGTAATTTGTATATTTTTTTATTTTTATTTATTTGCGGACTATTATCATCATATATAGTTGGTTAAAACGTTACAATTTTTTCAATGTTCTGTTCGACAATTTCAAGCATTATATCGTTTGAAAATTTTCAAAAACCAGTATTTCTTCAGACTTTATGAATAAACACACTTTTGGCAATATAGCATTTTTTGAATAGATAAAAGAGGGGGTGGATCTCTAACGGGAAAAACATGCGAGAAACATTTACCAAGCCCATTTATTATAATTATAAAATTTCAAACGATATAATGCTTGAAATTGTCGAACTGGACATTGAAACAATTGTAACATAAAATGAAATACACTTTTTGTTGCCATCAACACCTTGTCTCGAAGTTTTGATTTTGCACACACAGTATATATATATATATATATATACATATATATATATATAAATATGTATATATATATATATATATATATATATATATATATATATATATATATATATATATATATATATATAGCGATTTGATTTGGGAATCTGAAGTATGACGATCCCAGTGTGCTTGTGGTATTATGGTGACTTAGAACTCTAGCTACGATTAGCGTAGATCAATCAAAGGTGCATTCATAGCAATGACCATAAATTCACCCCTAATTTTTCGATTGACTTTGTGCCTAAATTGATTTGTTTAACTTGGTTGGCGAAATAATATATATAAATAAATAAACCACGCAACTATCTTTTCACTATAACTGCTCTGATCTCTAATTGGCCCCAATTGATATGAACAGCTCTTGACAATCTTCTGAGTCTACCTTTCACTCCTGACCTGAAATGAAAGATGTACATTAAATCTGTTTCCAAGGTCGCAAAAAAAAGTACTTGCATCATTCTACTGCTCCGGAAGAAATCTCACTCCCGACGCAATCCTCTACCTTTATAAGAGTCAGATACGTCCTAAATGGAATACTGTACCACATCTGCTCGGTGCATCCTATCATGGCTTGACAGAGTCCAAAACTGGCTTCGAAATCTAGTAGGCGATGCCACTTTTTCTTCCCTAAAACTTCTTTCCACTGAAGAGACGTTACGAGCCTGTCTCGGTACTATAAACAATTTTCCCTACTCCCTATCTTTGCCTAACTCTAAACGCAAATTTCTTGACCAAAGCTTTTTTTCCTAGAACTGCCCACTTGTAGAATTTTGTTCCACTGATCTATTTTCCAGATGACTACAATATTGCCGTCTTCAAGTCCAATGTAGACAAAGTCTTGTTGAGCTGTTCCATAAAATAATTAAATCGTACCCAATATCAACCAGTAACGATTAAAACATTGTTTTTCCGGTAACTACCATGAAGTCATTTACACTTCACGCGGCTTTCGAGCCGCTATAATGTGGCCATTATGCTCGACCCCTGTTCGGTGCAGCTTAAACCTCTCTCAGACTGCTACACCGTCTAGTACCGTCGCAAAAGAACAAACAAACAAAATACATTTATTACCGTTACTTTCCAAACAATACTTGCTTCTTGTTTTTTTTTTTTTACTGTTCATTTCGTTTGCCAGGAGGGTAACAAAAAAAAAAAAACATCTTAAAAGTCTCCGCCGCCACCACGGGGCCACACCTTCATCTCACAGGCGTTTTTCCTTCTCTTTTTGGCTGCGTGCTGTCGTTGTGTTCTTTTTCTTGTGACACAAGCCCGTGCACATTTGCTAATTTGTATACGTGCTTAAAATGCTGCTGCTGTTAATGCCTTGGCTAGCCATCTGTTATTTGGCTGCTGCTGATGTTTTCACACGCGCTCTGTTACACGATAAATAAGTGGTGACTCAATCGTAAAACAATCATATTTTTAACATTCAGATTGGCAAACGAATTACGTGTGGCACACCAACGGATGTGCTACTTCAATTTTACCCTTGACACTGGCAAACTTAGTAAAAATATTCGTATGCGTCAAAAAAAAAGTACGCTAATGAACGCATGTCTATATCGATCAAGAGTCTATTTAAAGCAAAAGTCTGACCGGCCACCAAAGCCTCATTTAGAAATACAAGGACTTATCCAAAAACAATAACAGGATACGTCTATCTTTATCTGCAGCGATCTCTGTTCGAAATTGTTTTAAAAATTTTTCTGTTTTTAAATTTTTGTTATTTTAAAAATTGGTTATTATTTTTGGTTTTACCTTTTCCGATGTTTTCCACATTTTGATTTCATTACCGACACCCGCAGTTATTCGACAATGACGTATAGACAGACTTCGGCAGTTTTTGAAAATATTTAGCCTTGATCTTTGGACACGTTCGAGAGGAGAGGAAAGAATTGAATTCAGGAACTCTTCTGGAAGAGTAAACACGGCGCTTTGAAGTATATAATTCGCTCTATCCACACGCACGCACGCACACACACACACAAACATATATATATATTAATATAAAAGGTTATATAACTGTCTGTCTCCATATATTCAAACGCTATCTCCTCTGAAACTAAACGTTGCAGAGCGACACTAGTTGCCTCAAATGATTGGGGATTTGTTTTTTTGTTTTTTTTTATGGGTTAAAATAGTTGAATTGAAAAAACTTGTTATACATTTTGTACATTCATCTTAATTTATATTTAATCAAATCATTCTTGGTCTTGTTCGTGTTTATTTGCATTTAAAACCTTCGTAGGCGTCTGCTAACAACTGCAAATCCTCTGGCATTGTCGTCTGCCATCTGACCTGAGGCGACATTGTCGTCAACATACTGCAGTTCCAGCAAGCCACATAAAGTAATCTTGGTTCTAGCGCAGAGTCGAGTGAGGTTGAAAATGCTTCCATCAATACGGAATCGTAGGTGGATCCAGCGTGTATCTGGTGGAAACTCGTTGTCGAGAAACATGCTGGAGCTAGGATACAACTCTGCTCCAGACCGCAGTTTATGGAGAATGAGCATGAGATGGTGAATGGCAAACCAAGCTAAACACAAAATAACCTATAGTTCCCAAATTGGCAATTAAATAAAATAGAGTTGTCAATTTAAAGTTAGCCACTTGTAAAGGCCAACAACTTATACAAGGGCTCGACAATATTTTTCGGCCACTTTAGTATTCAACTTTCCGAGTACCATAGAGTGGCGAAATTCCTTCAATAGAATAGCATAAACATATAAAGAAAATACCTGTAATTAAAATGGAAGAAAATCGATTAGGTAAGGAAAAATATTTAATTTTCATCAATTTTTACAAAACACACGCGACATTATTTTTCTGACATTGTTGAAAAACTGTTAAGTTTGTAAAATCACTTTTCTTCTCAATAACTTTTATCAATCATTCTTCATAATGATCAAACATATGCCCGATGACATCTCTAAATGTTTCTATTAATTGTTTTTGACATCTAATATTCATTCACATAGGTGAGCCTCTTTCGTTATTTCAGGTCCATCATAGACAAGTTGCGCTAACATTTCCTAAATATCTTCCATTAAATTTAGATCTGGGCTTTTTGCAGGCCATTCCAATGTAGTTCTATTCACTTTAGCGATCCATTCTTTCATGAGTTTTGACATATGGATGCTGCAATTGTCTTACTGTAGAACGAAATCATTTTCCATCTTATCCTTATTGGGGCTTTCTCGTCAAGCAACTGTTTTTAGCTTTCGCTGTTCTGTCGTCATTTAAGCTACTCCAACTATTAATTTCCATTAGCAAAGATCATACCCAAAACCATCTGTTGTTTGTTCAGTACAACATGCTCACCCCTTCGCGACTAAGTACACAATCCATCAGGCCCATCAAACTTTAAACACTTCTCATCAGTAAATATAAGCTTTGGTAACCACCTTTTAGCACTCTCCAGTCTTGCTCATTTGTGCTTCTTTGTTAGTGTAATTTTTTTCTTAGCCTTCGCATACTTCAAACCAATCCTATGCAGCTTTTTTGTACTGTAAGGACGTTTACATCCAATTCACACTTCTCTTTCACTTTTCTTGCTGTAACTTTTTCTCCAGATGCTAAAATCCGTGTCACAGTCCTCTTCATTCTCTTTTCAGTTCTCTTGCCAATTGATTTTTTCCGTCCTCTCTTCTTTTTACGCTCAGAGTTTGTCTTCAGCATGTATTGTACTGTTAATTTCGACAGCTTTAAATCCATGGCAATCCTACTGATGCTGAGGCCATCTTCCTGCGTCTTCCGTGCCAAACAAACGACTTTTTTAAATGCATTTTTCCTCATTAAATTTAATTATTTTGCCAGTAGAATAGAACAGATAACAGATAACTGATTCTAATTATGAAGTGTACAAGCAGAAAATTTGCATACAGCAACATATACATGAACATAGCTCTTAATAAAATAATATTTTTTGTCATGTCCGAAAAATAGTATTGCGAAAGTTTTCGCAAAAATCACAAAAACCTAAAGTTATCAAAGCCAAACTAAGAAGATGATTACACGAGTTCTGGATTTTCACTCCTCAACTACGTACTTACAATCTTTCAAAGTGTCCGAAAAATATTATCGCACCCTTGTATATATATATATATATATATATATATATATATATATATATATATATATATATATATATTTTATTCCCTCATCAACGCTCTGACCACATCTGGCCCTTATTGAAATCACCTTGACAACGCCCTATGTTTAGACAAACTTCTTGGTCTGACCTTTACTCCTGATCTGAAATGAAGCATTTACATGAAATCCGTAGCCAAGATCGCTGGAAAAATAGTTGAAGCATTCTATCACACTAGTAGATATCTCACTGCCGAAGAAATTCTCTGCCTGTATAAGATCCAAATACTTTCTAGGATTGAATACTGTTGCCACATCTGGTCAGGAGCTTCTCCAAGCGCACTATCCTACCTTAACAGAGTTCGAAACAGACTTCATTTTCTATTAGGCGATGCCTTTTTCTCTTCCCTGCAGCCTTTTTACCTAAAACAAAATGTTGCGAGCCTATCTCTGCTCTATCGCTATTTTCATTGCAAGTGTTTGACTTAGGGTTGACTTATGATCTCCCCTCACCAACCCTTTACACACAAAAAACCCCCATTCCTCTAGCAAAAATCACTATCAATAAATTCTCTCACTCTTTATCGTTGCCAAAACCTAGACATAGATTCCATTTACAAATCTTCTTCCCTAGAACTGTCAGCCTCCGTTCTGTGGTCTGCTTTCCCGCTTACTCCAATATTATCTTCAAGTCCAACGCAAACAAGACCTTGTTCAGCCGTCCTCGATAATGATTTAATTATACCAAATTACTTCTACAAACGATTATTACGCAACTGTCCCAATAACTACAATACATGCAGAAACACTTATCCTTAAGTGGCATCCGAGCCTTGATATGTAGTGACCTTTTGTAAAAAAAAAACAAAACAAAAATCAAACTACTTTTATTGTCATCGGAATCGATAAAATCATCCATTTTTCAATCAAAACGATTCTTACCTACTCGAGCTGGGGATCCATCATGGTGCACCTTCACATGCCTCTCGCAATGACTATATTGCATTATAGTTTAAATTGCACTGTAGAGAACCTAGTGATGATTTCATCAATCTATTATTTATATATTATGGTTTGAATTATAGTTTAAAATACAAAAGTTATCAGCTTCAATTGTGCTCTAAACAGGAACATTATTTCGAACGCCCCATGTAATATCAAAGAAACTACTGTTGATTTTTATATTCCGAGCCTTTCTGCTTGTTTGGTAATAACACTTATTAAATACACGTGTGATGTTAGGCTTGTTCCTATTTTCATCGGATTATTTCAATGATAGATTATCGATACTTATCGAAGGCATTCCGATACAAAACTATTTAAGAATATTATCAAAAATTACCTCCGTGTGAAATTTCATAAAAGTAGACAGCTGTTTTCAAGTACATAGGAAACGAACGCACATATGCAAACACACACACAGACAAATTTCCTTTATATATATATATATATATATATATATATATATATATATATATATATATATATATATATGTGGATTTTTTTAACAATCAATTTTAATACCTTTTAAATGGTATTATATTGATTATTGTACCAATATTAACCACGGTTTAGCTCGATGAGAATTCAGAGCAATATAATTTATACAATCAGAAAAAACAACACCTTTTTTTTAGTAGTACACAATTTTTGTTTTTATTATTTTTTATGACATGTTATTATATATTTTTTCTTAGTCTGACAGCTGTTTCGAAGGGTAAAAGGACAAACGGTTGTTTTAATTATAACATACCGAATTTTCATTATTTACCGTTCTCTTCGGAGACAATTAAAATCAATTAATTACAGTCAAAAAATTGTTTTTAAAACTCACATGGGGATGGAATTTTTTTATCGAGGTTGCCATCTTTAAAAATTTTCCATGGGTTTTTTATAGATCTATATTTTCTTTTTGTTAGCCTTATTTTCGTATTTTTTGGTTTTTTAATTTCTTTCCAATTTATGTATCTAATATCAATTATGTTAATTCTGCATTCTTATTTTGTTTCTTCTTTTATTGCGTTTGATTTATTATTTACGAAATTATTTAATTAATTTTTTAACTTCTTCTTAAGCTAGTAATTTTTTCCTTTTTTTTTCGTATCTCTTGGGTGTTTACGTTACATTTTATTTTTTAGCCGTCTATACGTATTTTTTCTGTTATTGTTTTTTTTCGTATTTATTTTATTATTAGGCTAAAATGGTTATCATTATGTACATATTTATTATTTCTTATTCTTATATTATGTTTTTTGTTAATTATTTTCGTTATTTCCAATTTATAATGTTTAGTGTCAAGTTTACGGTCTTTTCTGATTTTCCGATATATATATATATATATATATATATATATATATATATATATATATATTATTTTTATTTATACAAACATTTATGGCTACATATGTGCATACATGTTTCTGTAATCACCCACGTTGGGGGATTACGTCTTCAGGCCAAGAACTACCTTCAAAAGTGACATTTCCACCAAATACATTTTTCTATTTCGTTTATCAAGTAAAAAATACAACCTGGGTGGGAGTCAAACAAAAAAAACAAAAACGGTAAAAGGATGAGTGAGGTCTATGAAGATGATAAACATCTTTTTTCTTTTCCCCCTCCCCCATCTAACTTAACTTTTGGTTTTTTATGGCATAGGGTACTTGAGAGTTTCGTTTTCTTGTCTTAGAGTCTGTAAGTTAATAACCTTAGCTATGGTCAACCAAGTACTGACCGGTGCCTTTTTAATCTACTTCCACCCACACATACACGCAACACACACATAACACATCCATACACAGACACTGCCAACACACACATACACACATTAATCCATATATTCAAAAGCGAATCCATGCTGAACACTTTTTGTTTTATTTACTGAAACTAGACAATGATTCGGAAACTACGTAGAAGATAAAGTAAAAGTTACATTAAGGTAAATAAAAAATATAAATAAATAAAAATAAAATACATAAATAATTATAAATAAATATTATTTATGTATTTTATTTTTATTTATTTATATTTTTTATTTACCTTAATGTAACTTTTACTTTATCTTCTACGTAGTTTCCGAATCATTGTCTAGTTTCAGTAAATAAAACAAAAAGTGTTCAGCATGGATTCGCTTTTGAATATATGGATTAATGTGTGTATGTGTGTGTTGGCAGTGTCTGTGTATGGATGTGTTATGTGTGTGTTGCGTGTATGTGTGGGTGGAAGTAGATTAAAAAGGCACCGGTCAGTACTTGGTTGACCATAGCTAAGGTTATTAACTTACAGACTCTAAGACAAGAAAACGAAACTCTCAAGTACCCTATGCCATAAAAAACCAAAAGTTAAGTTAGATGGGGGAGGGGGAAAAGAAAAAAGATGTTTATCATCTTCATAGACCTCACTCATCCTTTTACCGTTTTTGTTTTTTTTGTTTGACTCCCACCCAGGTTGTATTTTTTACTTGATAAACGAAATAGAAAAATGTATTTGGTGGAAATGTCACTTTTGAAGGTAGTTCTTGGCCTGAAGACGTAATCCCCCAACGTGGGTGATTACAGAAACATGTATGCACATATGTAGCCATAAATGTTTGTATAAATAAAAATAATATACCTGCTCTGTTCATTCATTGAGCACTATTTTGGTAGACACGTGTTGTTTCATTGGATGTACTTCTAGGAAACTAAACTCTACTGGCTATATATATATATATATATATATAGTCATCCACATACAGTACTGTTTCGCAGCTCATCAGTGTGGCTAGATAAGCAACTACCTCAAGCTAGGATCGAAACCCGATCACCCAAACGACAGTTGGAGCTTCTAACCATTGCGCTATACTGGTGCTGCTATGCTGGCAATGAATTAACAATGTTTTGACATTGTCCAAACACCTAAGCTCAATTTCTTTACCCAAAGAGCATCGCTTCATACGTTAATGGTAATTTGTATATCACTTCACAAATTCTCAACCTAAGATGGGAAGCATTATAGCAAATTACAATTAGCCTATATATATATATATATATATATATATATATATATATATATATATATATATATACAATAAAAATTACAATTGAATTTACCAAAATGATCCAAGATCGTAAAATAATCTCAACCAGATGTAAAAGCTCGATAAAACCAAATAGGAGATAGAGCTTATAATAAGAGCAAATAGTTAATAAAACATGTTAAAACACTTTGAAAAAGAGTTCAAAACATATTTAATCTGAAAATGAGACACTTAATATGTGGATAGTCCTTAATCCGCGGAGATCCGAAGAAATACTTTCCTTCTCATCAGATTAAATATGTTTTTTAAACTCTTTTTCAAAGTGTTTTTTAACATGTTTTATTAACTATTTGCTCTTATATATTCATATATATATATATATATATATATATATATATATATATATATATATATATATATATATATTAGAATGTTACATAATGCCTGAACAAAGCATTGGTACCTATCGTTTTAAATCCGATAATTAGTTGATTAGTTTATGGTCGAAAAATATTGATTTTCTTCAGCCTCTGTTGATGTATGTTCACATCGAAAATGGTGACATTATTATTTTTTCTTTATTTATTCATATTTTAATTTAGTTATTTTTTTTCTTCTGTTTTTTTCTATGTGTTGTTTAGCCTAGCAAATACATTACCCATCTTTTGTATCCCTGCAGTCCCGTGAATGTGGAACGTCCGGTTTTATGGGGTGGCAGCTGCCTGGCAAAATCTAAATTTTTAAAATATATTTCTCTTCTTTAATTTTAACGATTGTTTTTTTTTTATTATTATTTGAATTTTTAAAAAATAGAGACTTCTTTCAAGGGAGATTACTCTTGAAATCTCTATTATGTATTAAAATTAGACCATTTGTCTGGCTACCTTGTTACACGCGCATGCACTTGTAATATCCAATAACACTCTTTTTACTATATACGAATACATCCATACGCACTAACATAAGGAGTGATTGAGCAACGGTAATAATAAAGGGCCATTTATATTTACATTAGATTTACATACAAGAGAAAAATATCGACAATACAAAATATGTACTAGTGCATGTAATGTTAATTATAACAAGGAAGATACATCATAAAAGTAGGAGTTATCAAAGCTCTTTATGCCGGGATATTTCGAAACTTAATGCTTCTCATCAGAAGAGGTGAGAGGATGCTACGTAAACTAAAGGATTGCGACATCTTATAATAAGCATATAAGAGATGAAATATTAAGATAGATGGTGCGCAATAGACAGTTGTTTGAGGGATAGCCGGGTAGTCAAGGAGATAATGATCGGATTACATTTAAGCCAGAAAGGAGTTATTTCACATTGGAGTAAAATAGTAAAGAGTTTCTTATGATACTCTAGTGGATATAAGTAGTATTTTGTTATATTTGCATTTATGTTAAAATTTGTTTGGAGAAAAATTCTATTGTTGTATTTTATATTCGAAGACACCATTGATAATTTAATAAGTTTATTTTAAGATTTAAAATTATTATTTGGAAATAATCTTAAAAAATTACATAAATAAATACATTTCGTATGTGCCCATTTATATTATATCATTTGATTTTCTTTTTTCTATATACCATACGCACATCCATATCTAAAATGTACCATGCACATATAAATCTCCTTATATTTATATATTTGAAGACACACACACATATATATAATATTGATATATGTTATTTATAATTTTTTTGGAGAAATTTATTATAATTTTCTATTATGAACATCTATTTTCATTCAATTTGATAGTTTTTCTTCGAAACTTTTATATATTAACTGAACATATAAAGATTTTAAACAATTGTAGCATATATACGTTTTGATTTTTCTTCCTAAGTCTGAACTCGAATGACACCAAATTTTTTCTTGAGACTTGAAGTGAAATTTTTAATGAATTTAAACTGCGACACTTACAACTTAATTATATACATCTTACGAATTATATTCGTTTTATAGTGGTTTTAACTGTGTTTACTAGCTATTTAAATTCTGATTGAATTTTCCTTATATATTACGATGTAATTTCTATGTCTGTCCTACGTTTTCCCTAGTTTATTAAGTGTGTTTGGCTGTTATGAATGCATACATTTTAACGTTCACTTTATATATTTAAACAGTTCTTATTAAGAATTTTTATGGTTTTTTTTTTTTATAATATTTCTCTGCGTTGCAAAGGGAGCACTACATCGAAGTTGGGGTGTAGAATGCTCTTCTATCTCCTTCCATGATATAGTGGATGAGATTCATTTTTTCTTTAATCCTAACAATCGGATTGCTAAGCCTCTCTTGGTTCTTATTATCCGTGCATAAAACCTGTTCATAAATATGCCTTGCATCGTGCATGTTTCTGGCATGCCACTAGTCTGGTTTATACGAGGGATTTTACCTTAAACTCTAGTGTCCAATTTCAAGAGAAGCCTATGCTTCTTTTTTTAAATGGAAGTCACCATTTATCAAGGCCAGAAGGCCACTCGAGGATAATGGTTAAGGTGGTAGTGTAATAATTGTTAATTTTGATGATTAGGTAGAATTTGATTATTTATAGAAGACGACTTTTGAACTCTATCAAGCCAGGACAAGTCCTTTCTAGCAGCTCCTGCCCAGATGTGGCAACAGTACTCCATCCTTGGACGTACCTGGCTCTTATATAGATAGAGAATTGCATCAGCAGTGAGAGATCTAGTGGATCAATAAAAAGGATCCCACCATTTTTCCAGCGGCCTTGGCAACAGATTTGATGTACGTGTTCCATATTCCATTCAAATTATGATAATTCAGAATTATATAGAAAGAAGATCTGTGTAGATAGGTTTAAGTATTATAGGGTGGCATATATGAGGGTTAAGTGCCTAATGCAATAGATAATGTGTGGGTTAATAAGACCTACTTAGCTTATTCTATTATAATAAATCCGTATTCCTGTTTATTCGCAATGACGCAATAACCACACACACACACACACACACTCTCTCACACACATACACACACATGTTATGAGGTCATATATGTCGTTATATATCACATCATATCAGACGACGTCATTCATGGCGGGATAGTAGATGACGTCATGTATGTCACATATGATGTCATGTATTGGAGCAAAAATGAGAGTATATTCCCCGAGCAATGCCGGGCAGTTTGCTCGTGTGTGGCTAAGTTTTATAGTAATATTAGCGGTCGACGGTTTAGCAATTTAGATGATTCTGTATGGGTGGGGCGATTTGGAGCGGGGGTAAGAAGGGATTACAGAGTGTTACAGCAGCGATAATGGTTAGAAAGCACTTAACTATCTAATAAAAGTCAATCAGGTTTTTATTCATTCATCCATGTTGTGTCCTTGTTTCTCTATCATGATAGTTCCGTTATTTTTGCTGGTTGTCGGAGAGTAGTTTACCGATCGAGATGTTCTGATTCAGAATCCTATTAACGCTGTTTCTCGAATAAAGAGTTTGATGTATTGTCATAGCTTTCTTAACACATCTGTACAGACAGTAGGTTACCGTTTCTTTCTGTACGAGCAGTTCCCATACTTTGCGATTGTTCTGACCATTGTACCCATAATTATCGTCTGCGTGTTTATTGACATCACGTGACTCAAATCGTCCAATGAAATAATGTCCCGAAAAAAATCATTCTAGCATAAACAAAAAATCGTCTGGTCATTATTTTAAAACGAAATTCAATAAAATTTTGAAACCGTTAAAAAAAAAATCAAAAATCAATTGTACAAAATTTATTTTATCCCGAGCTTTTTATTTAAAATGATGTAAGGCCATTACAAGAAATTAAATTCTGAAACTAACGGCTTCTTTAAAACGTTACTCTGTATAAGTTTTAGCGACAATTAGATAAAAGGGCGCCTCCAGAGCACTGCTGGAATCTCCACATTAAGAAATGCCAGTCTTTACCCCCCTCCCCCGGTTTTCATCACATTTATTATGAAACGTTGAGTTAACTTTCTTGTCGACAGGAATTATAGTCTTTGAATGGATTTCGAAACGAAGACGCAGTTGTTGCTCGATTTACGTTTTTCCAAAATACGAAATCATGAATGGAGTTATTTCTGTTTGCTTCCTTATTACAGCAGTCACGTCTTTTTTACGATCTCAGTATACGCTGATCAGGTTCTCGATCATGCGCAAGGCTCTGTCACAAACTAGCAGAAGGAAGGAGGCGTCTTACTTTCCTTTGACACTACTGCTATCCTGCAACTCTAAGGTCATGGGGTGATGATTTAGTTATCAGGGAGAGTTAATACTTATATAAGGGAGTCAAATGGAGGTAAGGGTTATGTAATCATTAGAAGGGGTGTCGGGGTGTCTTATTGACAGAGTTTATGAAGTTTCCATATTTACATTTTCTTTTTTGCCTACAATGGGCAATAATCTCTGACGAGAAGGATTAAGTTTCGAAATGCCTAGTTATAAAAAGCGTTTATAATCCCTTTTTCTATATGATTTTTCCTAACTGAACTGACAAATAAATTCATGTATACACATATTTATTTTATATTGTTATAAATTTATTAAATTTTAAAAGCCAAGTTATTACAATATTGTTCCGCTTTAAATTAACACATCAAATTATGTTTTTATCGCATTTTTAGTGGAATCAGATTAATTCCTTAAAAAGCAGCGACTAAAAGATTATTTTGGACATCTTACATGATTCAAATAACCGACCAACGATGATCTCTACCCAATTATCTCTTAATGAGGAAAATCTTTATACTATACTAGCATGGGTGCCCGGCGTTGCCCGGGTGTTTGGAGGTGTATGCTGAGCAAAAAAACAAAAAACAAAAAAAAAACAAAAAAAAAACACAAAAAAAAAAAAAAGTGGTCAATTTTTTAAAAACTTTTACCCCTATTATGACCCCTGAAAATTTATTGTTTTGGGCTCAAATCAAGTTATTAAGTTAGATGCATGTCCAAGGAACCTATATATAAAATTTCAAGTGTTTAGACCCAAAATTGTCGGAGGAGTTTGGTAGCGTTCTCAAAGGTCAAATCGTTGAACTTTGACCCCTTAACAGCCAAATTTTTGGCCGAAAACCGATCACGTCGATTCTCCCAAATCTCAGTACACTGTATATAAAATTTCGAGTGTGTAGACTAAAAATTGACAGGGTTATTACGTAGGGAAATGCACACATACAGACACACACACAGACACATTCACTTTTATAGATATATAGATATATTCTTTCGGCAGAATGATAGCTTACAAAGTCAGGGATGACATTCTGCGTGGGTTCGCATTTCCAGAACAGCAGTAATTGTAATTTTTAACGCTGATGATTGCGTGAATACTAGTCTCTGCAGGTATAAACATTTTTAAATCGTTTTTAGAGAATTCAGAAAAGGCGATCAACTTTTTGTGCAAATGCCATTAAATACTCACTGACCGTTTACTATGTATGCCCGTCGACTCGTCAGGTATATTTCCAGCTTAACTCTTTATCTATCTTATCTACTTGTGGATATTATAAAACTATCTTTATATCTATCTATAACAGTTTCCATCAACAGTTTCTATCTATAGCAGTTATCACCTATCTCTATCCATCTATTTATCCATCCATCTATCTATCCATATATATATATATATATATATATATATATATATATATATATATATATATTAATAGCAGTTATCTATCTATCTTTCTATCGTTATGTATAGTAGTTATATATCTATCTATTTATCTATAGCATTACTAGTCTATCTAGCTCTCAATCTATCTGTCTCTAGTAATTATCTTTATATATTTATATATTTATATCGATCTGCCTCTCTATAGATTTATCTATAACAATTCTTAATTATCTATCTTTCTATCTATCTGCAGAAGTTCTCCACTATCTATCTATCTATCTATCTATCAATCTATCTATGTCTGTATCTATGGCAGTTCTAATCTTTCTATCTTTACATTATCTATAACAGTCCCCATCTATCTATCTATCAATCTATCCATCCATCTATCTATCTATCTATCTATCTATCTATCTATCTATCTATCTATCTATCTATTGTAGTCCTCATGTATATACCTATTTGTCTATCCATAGTAGTTCTCGTGTATCTATCTACCTATCTTTTTATGGCTAACAGTTCTTATCTATCTGTCTATTCATCTATTAATTGCAGTTGTCATCTTTCTCTCCCTCTATCCCCCCACTCTCTCTCTCTCTCTCTCTCTCTCTCTCTCTGACACATTCGATGAGTTTAATTCGAAGACACATGACCCCATCTAAGAAGAAAACCTGCTAATTTACTAGCGAATTAATGGATTTCCACGGATTTTCCCAGAAGGATAATTCCTGATAGATATCGACGTTATGTGGGATATTAAATCTATGGGTGATTTATGAAAAGAGACAGCTCGGCTAATTCGCCCAGAAGGCTTGTTGGATACAGAGGACAGAATAAAAACAGAAAGCAAAAGAAGGAATCACATAAAATTAAACGAGCGACGATAACCTGAGATTTTACTGAAGAAATACTTATTATTGCGCGGATTTTCAGAATTCTCTTTATATATATTTATCTATATATCAGCTGTATATACCAGGCGTTGCTTCGGAGTATTTTTACTTCCGTGTTTGCTACTTGTATCAGAAGGTAGTTTAGTGTAACAAAGAATAATATTTAATTCTGACTAACGACTTCTGTTTATTTTATCATCACGGCGTCTTCTTTACATAATAAATATTAATCTACTTCAGTTTATTTCCGAAAATATTTATTCTAGCGAGGATGGTTTTGACTGGAAAAAATTCCTTTGATGACCTTACTATCCGCAAATGTTTTAAATTAGATAAGGTTTAAACGTTCAATCATGACTGACTGTGAAATTCCAACATCCTAGCTTTCACCGATAACTCTACCTATCTACATTCCTATCGATCTATCTATCTATCTATCTATCTATCTCTCTCTCTATATATATATATAAAGACTCAACAACTTTTATACATATATATATATATATATATATATGTATAAAAGTTGTTGAGTCTTTTTTATTCGATGCTACATACTGTATAAAAAATCTATATTTGATTTTGATTAACAACTTCTTTCCATTTATCTTGGTAAAACGTTAGTTGCCTTAAAAATGTTAATTTTCTTTCATAAAATACTATATCCACACAGGAAGTTTTTTCTTCTTTTGGATTAGGAATATTTTTCTCTTAATGATTTACCATCATTTCCTCTTTAGAAAATGTTTAAGTCCAACGCCCTGGCTTTCACCGATAACTCTAACTACCTACCTACCTCCATATCTATCTATCTATCTATCTATCTATCTATCTATCTATCTATCTGCCTATCTATCTATCTGCCTATCTATCTATCTGCCTATCTATCTATCTGCCTATCTATCTATCTATCTGCCTATCTATCTATCTATCTATCTATCTATCTGCCTATCTATCTATCTATCTATCTGCCTATCTATCTATCTATCTATCTATCTATCTAGTTGGGTCTTTTTTAATCGATGCCACTTACTGTATTAAAATCTATATTAGATTTTAATTAATAATTTCTTCCTATCTATCTTTGTTGAACGTTAGTTGCATCAAACTTGTTAATTTGCTTTCAGACAGGAAGATTTGAGGGGGATTTCTCTTTATGACCTTACTATCAGTTCCCTTTAAGAAAATCTATAAGCCCCAATCCTGTAATTCTAACACGCAACCGGTCTAAACCAACTGCATACATTTATCTTTTATTAGGCATTACCTGGTAGTCATTTTACTTCAACGAGAGTTACTTTTATAGAGCGGAACGATAAATTTGTCGCCCTAAAAACAACTCTATTATTTGAAAACTTTATTTAAAAATTAAGTCAGTAAACTTGATTATGTAGTACAGCTGACATCTATTATATGTAGCCGCCTTCAACCTAAATCAGAAAGAAAAGTAAATAGGAGTCGAGAGCGTTTATATAAACTAAGCACTGTTGGGTGTTCACAATGGCTGAATAAAAGGATAAACTTGTACGGGGTTTATATTTGGACTGTTTTGTTCGCGTAGGTTTTCACGTGTGTTTTTTTTTTTTTTTGTCGTCTTGTCAAAAAAGAATTGACAATGCATACTGTTACTGCTACGTCTATCGTTGATATTTCGAGCGAACAGCGTCACCGTTGCTGGCAATTGCCACTGCTACGGCTTACATGAAAAGTGAACCTGCTCCTGTCTTATAAAAAGTCTACAGTGGATTTTATAGGTTGAGTTTTTTTGTTTGCGCAGTGATAAAACTTCTCAAATTCACTTGGGATGCGAGGTTGTATAAAAGTAACCATTTTCTTTTTTAATCGAATTTTTATCTATTTCGATATTTATAGAACGTATTCCGATACAAACACTACGTAAAAATACTCCCCGACACACTAAGAACCTTCATGTGAAATTAAAAAAAATAGACTCAGTCGTTTTCGAGTCCATGGGGAACTCATACACAGACAAGATTAGTTTTATATAGTAGTAGAAGAGATCTACTATTATATAAAAGGAAATTTGTTCGAGTCTTTATTTCCTATGGACTCTAAAACGGCTGAGCCGATTTTGATGAAATTTCACATAAATTTACTTTATGGATCTGGAGGTGTTCTTACGAAATTTCTGTATCGGAATGTCTTAGATAAGTATCGCCACTATTGTTTGCGAATGAAAATAACCACCACTACTACAAACACATCTAAAAGTTCTTGATTCCTTCCCAAGTTTTTAAAACTATAACCACCTTTCTAGTTATCCAGAATTGAAACGATTATATTGTGACTATTAATCTTTTTATGTCTTCTCCAGTACACTGGTCAGTAATTTGGAAAGATGATTAAGCATAATATATCCTCTATATCTTACGATGGTTTTTGTTTTTAGATGATAATTTTCATAATATTAAAAACTTATTTGCATGCGGCGTTTTCACAGTTTGGAAATATCACGTAAATACGTGTACAACAACAAGCAAACTAACAATAGATAATTATGAACTTTGATATATTAAATGGATGGCACAAGGTTAAAGCGCAACATTTTTAAAAAATATTTGATTTAAGCTATATTTTAAGATGCATTTGATTCTAAGTGAGGCAGAAGGATTCTAAGAATACGTAGAGGGATCGATCTACCAACAAAAAAGTCAGAGACCGCACTAAGCAAAAGGTAGTATGTTTTCTTGGTTTGTTGTACATACCCTATGATTGGCTTCAGATAGAATTGCCAAATAACCAATGATACAAAAGGAAAGAAGGGAAACACCAAACATGACGTGGAAAAAAAAAAAAACAATCGTGAGAGATTTGATTGCAGTGGGATTAATCTGGAAGGGATGCTCTGGATATGGCTTCACATCAAACTTTTACTCATACGTCGCAGGTCGCTGACGTTCATAAGTATAATTTTTTTTTTTGCCTGTAAGCGTTTTCCCTTTCTCATCGAACAATTTCTGGCCGCCTCGAAATTGTTCCAAAAGTTCATGCAAATTTATGAGAGGACTTTTATCTGTAAGACCTGAATTACATAATTCTAATTTTTGTGTTTATTCATTTATTGCTAGACAATAATAGCTTAATAAACATCTTGGAACTTTTTTTTTCCTTTTTACACAGACATCACCACATTATCAAGGCCAAGAGGCCACTCGAGAATAAGTGTTTAAGAGTGTACAGTAAAAATTGGACAATATAGTAATCATTAGTAATGGAAATTTCTGATACAGGAACTGAACCGATTTTGGTTTTCAACAAAAATTTCAAACCAGAAATGCCCGTTTTTTTTTTTAAATAAAAATTTCGATACTCGAACCACGCTGACGAGAACCACTTGTTGAAACATCACGATTTCTGCTACTAAGGAGTGTTTAAATCGAGATCTGGATTCCAAAAATTAATCTGGGATTTATATTTCTGCATCTGGGCTTTTTTCTTAGGACATCTCTATCTACACTTAAATATATAAAAGGCGCTTCATGTCTGTGCATGTGCGTTTGTTCCTCATAAAACCCGAAATTGCTGAGTCGATATGTTTGGAATTTAACAAAAATGTATTTATGTATCTGGGAGTGGCTTAGATATGGTTGTATGAGAATATATTCGATAAGTATCGGAAATCGATAATCGAAAAAATCCGATTAAGAAGGGCAGTTCAATTTCGATAAAAGTTAACATCCTTATACAGCTTAACATCACATTATTTGAGAACTTTCATCGCTAGATAAAGTAGAAGAGGCCGGTGTATAAAATGACCAGTAGGCTCTTTGATAAGACAAGCCGAATTCGAAATGTTTTTGTTTAATGCACAATTGAATTTGATAATACTTGACTTTTTCATTTTAAACTTTAATTTACGCCATTAAATTAAATAATTCTATAAAATATATAATAATCGCTGTTACTGACATCATTTACAATAATTATTTTGGAAATTTGGACTATTCATTGATCTTTATTCAATCTCGGGCAGTGCCGGGACCTCCTTTTCGTATATTTTTAAATACCTGCTGAAATAACACACATAAACTGCAGGCACAAACTGGACACACAGAAACGTCTACAGATGTAAAATGAGAAAGAACATCACATGGAATCAGCAGTATATTCATAATATACAGACCTCACTTTTTGTGTGTTGCCCCGCACCATATAAATGAGAAGGGTCAGAGAGGATGGAAAGACCGAGAAGAGAATACGCTTACCAGACCTCTGCTGATTGAGTGCAAAGAGAATTGGGACCTTGGGGAGGCTTATTGTCAGCCAAATTCCAGCAAAGACAATTGGTTGTTGCTTTTGAGAAATCGATAGTGATAACACAAATTCAAAATGGGTGGAGAGTACCGGAAATCTGGGGAGACTTGTAGTCACTCAGACTCCAGGGAACACCACTGGTTGTTCTCCAGGAGCAATCTACGCGTTCACAGTTTCACATGGGACATGGACGTACAAACTGAAAAACCTATCCAAGCAAGAAGACCGGCTGTCACAATAATTAACAAGAAAGAAAAGTCCTGTAAAATCGTAGATTTTGCAATTCCAGCTGACCGCAGTGTAAATATCAAAGAAAAGGAGAAACGGAGCAAATACACACGGCTAACCAGAGAGCTGGAAGGGATATGGAAGATGAAGAAAATCAAAATAATACCTATGATAGTAGGAGCACTAGGAACACTAACGAAAAACTTTGAAAAAAGAATGGGAGAAATTGGAATCAAAGGAATGACTGGAAAAATACAATAAACAACAATAATGAAAACAGCTGAAATATTAAGGAAAACCCTTGAGTGCGGAAACTAACGCACAGGAGCAAGAAACGCAGGTCAGACAAACTGCTGCAAAGGCAAAACATGAAACACTACATAGAACTAAGAACCCTGAAGCCGCATATCTTTAAGTTCTCTAACCCCACCCTACCCCCATCCTCCCATTGCGACATCACTGCCCCCCAAAAAAAAAGAGTGAGACCAAATAAGAAAGTAGAGTCAAGAAGGAAGGAATGACCGAGTAACTGACCAGGCTTCCTCTGGAAAAGTGCAACGAGAACTCGGACATTGGGGAAGCTTATTGCCACTCAAATTTCAGTGAAGACCAATAGTTATTGCCAACGGGAAATATATGGCAAGCAGCTGTTGCGATAATGCAAATTTATTTGCAAATGTTATCGAAAGAGGGGAAGAGTACTGGACATCTGGTGAGACTTGTCATTCAGTTTCCAGGGAACCCCACAGGCTCTTTTCAAGGAGAGATAAATGATGACCTGTGTAAAAACTCCTTGTGAGTCAATAAAAATAATGTAAATATAATTATAAACAAGATGAAAAGAACTTGCCTTGTTTACAAAACCATGAGATGATTGTGTCTTTACCTGAAATTTGTAAAAAAATATTAAGAAATAATTCCGACCATTGTCCACTGATTGGCGTCATAAAAGTTTCCAACACAAATGCCTGCTCCTGCTCCATCGCGTTACATTTTAATAGTTTATAACAATTAGAGTTTCAATTTAAAAAATAAAACTATTTCAATATTTAAATAATAATAATAATAATAATAAAATAATAAAAAATAATAACAATAATAATAACAACAACAACAATAATAGCAATAATAATAATAACAATAATAATAAAATAATAATAATAATGATAATAATAATAAAAATAAAAATAATAATATTAACAACAACAACAACAACAATAATAATAATAATAATGATAATAATAATAATATTAATAATAATAATATTTACTTTATAATAATAGTAATAATAATAATAATAACTTTAATTTTAAGTCTAGGTGATTGTTAAAGAGGCGCAATAGATTGTCTCGTAGGAAACTGGTCCGTAGTGCAGAAAAATGGGTTGGAGACCACCGCCCCGAGGTGACAAAACTGTTTCATTGCCGTGCTCACCCGGCCGGCTTTTAAGATAATTGCATTGTCTGACAAGAGATGCACAATAAATCAGATCGAACTTTGCGTCGACTACAAATTAAATGATCGATATTTATTGTTCGTTTTTCTTTTTGGTTACAATAGGAGTGTGGGGGGGTGCTCATTAGTAATTAAGAACGGAAAGGGCGACATCACCCACATATATAACGACGCAATGTCTATAGAAGAAAAAATGAGGGCACAAACGAATATATCATAAAGTTCTATTCTCTCTCTCCCTCTCTCTCCCTCTCTCCCTCCCCCCTCTCCCTCTTTCTCTGCATATATATATATATATATATATATATATATATATATATATATATATACTAGACTAGACTTCCCGTGACCCGTTGGGTCAGTATGTTATATTAGCTATGGAATTCATGTATGAGCGTGACACTTGCGGCGTAAAGAAAATAGTTGTTTTTTTTTTTGACATAACAGAAACATTTCTATGAAAGTATATTAAAATCAAACATGAGAAAAATCCTCCCTATTCGTGTAAAGTTACCTATTTTTCTGAATAATCGCTTAAAAGTCTAAAATTAAACAGGATTTTCCTACGAATCGAACGCCGACGAAAGCCATTTAGCAGCAAAAACGCACATGAGTCTACCGATGAGAAACATAAGAATGAAAAATCCATATTGGAATCCTTCAACCAAGCTATAGAAACTTAAAATCAAAAAAAAAAAAATTAATAAAACTTGAAGCAAATAAATCAAACCTAAATAAATAAAATAAGCTAAAACTAATATTGAAACAGATTAGTAAATGTGTCAACAAATTCACCGTTCTCACACAACTATTTTGAATCTAAAATTGTAAACAAAAAATAAAAATAGAAGGAAGGAAGGAAAAGGGACGGATAGAGAGTGTTTTTATCATTATTATTATTATTAGTAGTAGTATTAGTATTAGTATTAGTAGTAGTAGTAGTAGTAGTAGGCTTGACTTTACTACGATTGTTCTTATGTTTGTCAAAGGGTTAAAGTTGTTTAGTTGTAAGAAAATAGCGACAGTATAGTTGTAATAAAGAATAGTTGCAAACACCCCCACTCTTCCCATGTTAAATACTAATTTGGAAATAATAACGTTAATATTTCAGTGCGCAGGTCAAAATCTGCAAAAGAAGCGATTTGTGTTTATTTGTTTACCTTGTTATGGGTTAATGATTATGCGCGCATGTGCAACCGGATGTCGTAAACGGAAAGTGGGCTACATCACCTGTTGCAAGGTAATTGTAATTTTATAATTATATATATATGTATATTCTGTTTATTATACAAACATTACTGGTTACATATCTGCAGAGATATTTCAATAGAATCTCAATTAAAGAGACCCACCCCATCAAACCAAGAGAAGAGACGTTATCTTGATTCTCGTTCCAATAATGTCTCCTTCCTTTGTCTGATGATGTGGGTCTCTATGAATTAAGATTCACCCGAAACATGTATGTAGACATGTAACCAATAATGTTTTTAAAATATACAATATACAAGCTCTGTCCTCCTTGAGCACTTTTTAATAATCACACGGGGTTCATTGGATTTGCATCAAAGGACACCAATCTATAACACCATTATACATACACACACACACACACACACACACATATATATATATTCGTATATATGTATATCAGTATATATATGTATATATATATATATTTACAGAAGAGAAAGAGCATTAAAATTGTAAATTGAACTTTACAATAAAAAATTATTGTTCAACTGAATACTCGAAATACAAAACAATTTACAAAGTCCTTATTCCGCGTTGTTTCAAAGAATGCTATTCTTGTTAATCTTCTCATCAGACGAAATAAAGAAATAAGCAAAATATATTTGTAGCAACGCTATTTATATTAGTTTAATGTTTACCATTGCGTAAAAGCCAAGCACGTCCAAGGATGGATTACTGCTGACACATCTGGACAGGAGCTGCTAAAAACAGCCTATCCTGCCTTGACAGAGTACAAAATAGACTTCGTGGTTTAGTGGGGGATGCCCTTTTCTCTTCCCTACAACCTCTCTCCCACAGAAGAGACGTTGCGAGCCTGTCTTTATTTTATAGCTATCTCCATGGCAGGTGCTCGTCTCCGCTCCAATCCCTCTTCCCCCCTCGCCAATGTTTCACGATAAAACCCCCGTCTGGCTGAAACTACTGTCAACAATTTACCCCACTCTTTATTTGTGCCTAAATCCAAACGTAGATTCCATGAGCAAAGCTTCTTTCTTAGAACTGCACGCCAGTGGAACTCTCTGCCGCTTGCCTGTTTCCCACGTGACTACAACTTGGACGTCTTCAATTCCAACATAAATAAACTCTTGACAAATCGCCCCCTTAAGTAAGACACTCTATCAAAACCCCCAATAATAATGCTTACTACAATACTATCTCATTGCTTACTGTACACGCAATAACCCTTATCCCTGAGTGGCCTTCGGGCCTTGATAAGTGGTGACCTACATGCAAACAAAAATATCAGGTAAACACTACATCCCATTGTTTTCATTAATACATGTGCATATATATATATATATATATATATATATACATATTAGTATACATCTATACATTCGTATATATATATATATATATATATATATATATATATATATATATATATATGTGTGTGTGTGTGTGTGTTTAAAACTTTAAGAATGATGTTTCTGTGATACACACACATACATATATATATATATATATATATTTATTTATTTTTATTATATATTATTTTTTTTATTTAGTTATTCTTTATTTTCTATTTATTTATTACATATTTATTTATTTATTTTTATTTTCCTTTTTTATTTTCCTTTTAGTGTCGTTTAACAACTCTTGCTGACATTTTTTTAAGTGATGACCTGTACATTTCAGTTGACCTATATTATTTTGCCCTATATATATTTTCGCGCCTTTAACATTTCCTGCCTGGGTCATTTTGACTTTTGTTTCCCTTTATTTTATTTTATATTTAACTTTATCATTTTTTTCCTTTCTCTTCCCAGATCTTTTTATTTATAGTTATGTCTCGGAAGTAGAGTGAAAAGCACATCTTATTTTTCTTTTATCAATATTATTTTTTTCCTTGTACACATTTTTGTGAATTATTCCATGGATTTCTGCCTTTGGGTTATTATGGACCATCTTCTTCCAATTACGGGATTTCCTTGGATTTTACTTGTACAAATGGAAATTCTTTTAACTTTCTTGAAGTTTT